>NC_041396.2:181026349-181298849 GCF_900747795.2 Erpetoichthys calabaricus
CCAGAGTGGTACAGAGTCCAGCCCCTCTCAAGGAGATTGGTTCCAGAGTCCAAGCTGTGCGTTGAGGTGAGCCCGACTATATCTAGCCGGAACCTCTCAACCTCACGCACAAGCTCAGGCTCCTTCCCCTTCAGAGAGGTGACATTCCACGTCCCAAGAGCCAGCTTCTGTAGCCGAGGATCGGACCGCCAAGGTCCCCGCCTTCGGCCACCACCCAACTCACACTGCACCCGACCTCCTTGGCCCCTCCCATAGGTGGTGAGCCCATGGGAAGGGGGACCCACGTTGCCTCTTCGGGCTGTGCCCGGCCGAGCCCCATGGGTGCAAGCCTGGCCACCAGGCGCTCGCCAACGAGCCCCACCTCCAGGCCTGGCTCCAGAGGGGGGCCCCGGTGACCCGCGTCCGGGCGAGGGAAAACGCCGTCCAAATTTTTTATTCGTCATAGGAGGTCTGTTGAACCGCACTTTGTCTCATCCCTCACCTAGGACCAGTTTGCCTTGGGTGGCCCTACCAGGGGCATAAAGCCCCGGACAACAGAGCTCCTAGGATCATTGGGACACGCAAACCCCTCTACCACGATAAGGTGGCGGTTCGATACATATACATACATACATATATATACATACATACATATATATACATATATATATATACACATACAGTGGAACCTCTAGATACGAGTTTAATTCGTTCCAGCACTGAGCTTGTATAGCGAATTTCTCGTATCTAGAACAAACTTCCCCATTGAAAATAATTGAAATCCAGTTAATCCGTTCCGCACCCCAAATATATTAACATAAAAATCAATTTTCCTAACAAATAACACTGATAAATTATATATACTGTAGTCTACCTTTAATAAATAACACTGGTAAATAATATAACTGATTATTAAAAGAATCAAAACAGGTGTCCAAAGTGCAGTAGAGCATTCAATAAATCTTTAAATAAATAATCCTTAAAACAGTTGTGAAGTGGAGGTTTAAAATACACAAGAATAACAATCCTTTAACACGAGGTTAAAACGTCAAAAGGATGCAGTCTTTAAAAAACAGATGACAATCCCCGGTGCTTCTTCTCTGTTAGCGTCTCACCTGCGGGCTCTGCAACAGGCGAGACACTCTTAATGCAGCTGACCTTCTCTACACCGTCCTGCTTCAGCTGTTTGGCTCGCCTGTTCAGCTCACTGTTCAGCTACACGCGAGCCTGCACTCGCTCGTTCGCTCACCCGCACCGGCCGGCTGCCTGCCTGCCTGCCTGCTCTCTCTCCTCTCTTTTCTTTTACTTCTTCTCCCCCTTAACCGGCTCGCGCTTCTCTATATATGCGGAGAGGACATGGCAGCTGCATCCCATCAGCCACAGGAACAATCATGGATGTGGGCAGTTTCCCACCTGTGCACTTAAGTGAGAAACGCAGACACCGCAGATCGCGGCTCGCAACAGCTACCACGCCCCCTCGCTAAGCCGCGAGCTATACCCACAGCCTGGCTCGTGGCTCGTTACACGAGCCAATGCTCGCATTTAGATCTGAATTTTTCGCTCATACTTTCCTCGTATTTTGAATTTCTCGTATACAGAGGTGATTGTATCTCGAGGTTCCACTGTGTGTATATATATATATATATATATATATATATATATATATATATATATATATATATATATATATACACTATATATATATATATATATATACACTATATATTATAATCTACAATTTAAAGAGATTATTTTCTTGTGAATTGTTACATATGCATTATTTTCACTTTTACTTTAAAAACTTTTGTAAAAACAATACTTGTTTCTTTATTTCCTGCCTCGTGCATGGTTACATCTCTTTCTTGCCAGACGTATAATGCTGCTCGTGTTGTGAAGGGTGTTGCGGCTGAATGTACGCTAAGGATATGCCTTTGGATCATTTGCTGTCTTATTTGCTGCTTGCTAGCTGCCTCTTCTGCCTGTCGCATGTCGTTGTTTTAAGAGCTGGGAGCACATGATGCTTGCCTGCCAAAAGCAATCCAATAACTGCAAGCTTAGAGGTCTGTTGACTTGTTTTAAATGATGGCTCACTGCCTGGTCTCGCGTGACGTTGTAAAAGCAATACCTGTCTTTTATTTCTGGCCCCGGGCGTGGTTGAATTCTTTCTTGCAGGACGTATAGTGCTGCTCGCGTTCGGGGTGGGGGGGACGGCTGCACTTCGATCTTTTTAAAGCCTGTACAGCCGCTGTCCTTTTTGCTACGGCCCTGGGACAATCTCTTAGCACCAAGTCTTATGTTTACGGTCCCCGTAATACGCACCGTGGCAAGTCTCCTTGGTCTCGCGGGTCTTTAAAATGTCTTACGAGATGATCACATATCGTAGCCTTGCATTTGCTTTCCAGGACAGGATTTCTTTTTATAATATATATATATATATATATATATATATATATATATATACACACACTAGCCGACGCTTGCTTAAAAGTCCCAAAAAGACTAAATTTTCAAAAATGCACAAAGTTATCTTTAAAGGAAGAGGATGACTGTAAACCTCTGGCCTGATAAGACAAAAAGGAACTAATAATTTTTATAAATTGTAACACCCTCTGCTAAAATATTTTAAAGACAGCAAGATTACACTTGCCCGTTTTTGGTCTAGGGATGGCTTCACTATTAACACCCTAGGTTGCAACCTCCCACCAACCCATTATACACAAGGAACAAATGACAAAATAGAAAAATAAACACTGGAATTTATTTCGTTCATAGTGATTTACAATGATATCAGGAATAAAGAAAAAATCACCCCACAGCAGAATTTAAAGAGCATAGGGAAAAAAAAAAGTCTAAAGCACCACCAAGTATTAAAATCCCTGCTGCAGCTAATAATTATTTAAACTAGCCGACGCCCGCCGTAGCATACGGCGGTGTAAGAATAGGAACGGAAAACGGTGAGAAAGGAATTCAGAAATCAGTAAGAAATAAATACTTCTTGAAAGACGCAGTGTGCATGTAGAATTTCCAGCCAAGCAGAATTACATGTGAAAGTGATAAATAAATCAGGCTTTCCGAATTTACTTACTATGGCCATGGCATCCTGATAGTTTTGTTGCAGTTACAGTATCTTGGACTTCCTGGAAATGTGGACAGTAATATGATCATTTTGCCTACACACGCGTTGTTATTTTCAGCGTTTGCTTGGCAGTGCATCTAATAGTTCCACGCGCAGATCTCGTTGATGTAATCTGAGATAGTTGAGACCGCGTCCTCTGTTTTAACATACGCATCTAAAACGTACTGTTGGAATAGTTTGCCGCTGGAGTGCAAAATACTAAATGTATTCCTCATTGCTAATCTGTACGCGTAAAATTGGCATTGAGTAAGCCTTATTCGCTTGGCGGTTCTTTTATCGGGAACATGTTGTAAATCTTTGTGCCAGCCAATGTCTCCGTAAGGGAATAAAAGTGGTTAAACCATAGGATCGCAATTCATATTGAGCGTGGAAATCTGTTTGCCTATGGGATAGATGCAAATGTCCCTTTTGGCAGGCATTTCGCCATCTTCTTCGACGAAAATCGCTGCAACATCGGTGTGACATGTCGGGGCATTGTATCGTCGTAAATCCTGCCTAGGGTTTTCCTTGAAAACCATTCATACAGATGCTGTTGGATTGGACTGAGCAATTTCATGCATGTGTTTGTATGATTTAGCGAAGTGGTTGATGGTTCTGAGCATGGAATCTAGCTGGAGAAGTACATTTTCGCTGCATGCAGAGTTTGCTTTATTTTGTAAGCGTACTTAAGTAGCTTGCGCTGTGTCAGAAACATACAACTATCCATATCCTGGAGAAGTAGAAGTGTTAGCGTATAGTGGAGAGCTTTGGTGATAAATTTGCCCGTGTATTTTAAAATAGTATGGTCCGTGGCCAGGAGGTTGAGTTATCTGTGCACCCATGGAAGCAAACGCTAGAGAAGAGTTGTATTCTCGAATGTGTTCACGATAATTTTTAGCTTCTGATGTTTGCTGTGTAAGACGCTGTTGTAAAGACACAGGTGGCTCCCACAAAGGTGGTAAAGCTACATTGTGGCAGCACCTCGAGTACTTGTTGGATGTATTATGTTCAGCAGGCCAATATAGTGCATGACATGGAAGGAATCGAGAAATGCCATGTCGGCTGCGTGTGGGCGGGACCGGTTTTGAAGTGGAAGCAGGACGAACCAGAACAGAAATATATATGAGAGATATATATATCTATACACACATATTATGTAATATTGTGGGATATGGCCAGCCTTTCATCCTGGCCAATACCCCCAGGCCGCTAGATGGAGCCCTCCCTGCAGCATGGAGGTGCCCCGAATACCAGCAGGGAATTATGGACATTGGAGTTTTCATCCACAACCCTGCTGGATGCCACAGGGGCCCTTAGAAGGCGCTGCAGGGAGGAGCAGCGAGACTTTCGCATACAAGCTGGAAGTGCGTCATAATCACATGAACAAAAAGACAGATGTACTTCCGGGATGAAAAGAAGACTTTTGGATCTGACCCGGAAGTGCCGAGAAGTCACATGGACAGTGGTTCAGGAGCACTTCCGGGTCACGGACTATGGGAAATCCCAGAGATTGAGGTGAGCTGGGTGGAAGGGTGGCAACGCGTCTGGGAGAGTGGAGGATTGTTTATTAATTTTGTTATTGTTTATTTATGAGTATTGTGGAGAGGAGGGTGCTTTGTGCATGTTATTGTTCAAATAAATATTATATTTGGACTTTTATCTGGTGTCTGGCATATAGTCTGAGGGTTCAAGGGAGCGATAGCACCCCCTATCTGTTACAGTGGCGTAGCCGGCAGGATTCTCTGGCCGTCGGTTTGGCAGAGGACCTGAAAATAAATTTCTGTGGACGGAAAACCCCAAGAGGACAACGTCTGAACACGCAGGCAAAATCTCCTGAACCCTCGTTCGCCCATATCAAGTCCGTCATGGGGAAAAAAGAAGCAGAGCGGCAGCGGAGGAAATCCACTCACCATGGTCGACATCAGGTGGGGTTACAGAGTGGCTGCGCAGTGCGGGAGAAGCCTCCGGAGGAAGATAATTACACAGAGGTATGTGCTGGTGTATTTAGCGAAGATATATTTAAAACATCTCATTTAGTACCGTGCACATACCTCAGAGAATGTCATCCGGGGTCTCTGTGGGAGGCAGACAAATCTTCCGAAGACGGCAGTGCGCTCTCAGTCGAGCTGGTGGGCAAAACAAAGGACTTCCGCAAGTTGGGTGCTGGTGTAGAACACGTGACCTCCCCAAAAGTATTCTTGGAAGGAAGGGGTCAGCGCAATGCTGCAGTCGGCTTTGCCCATAAGAAGACGGACTTGAGCTTTCCGAAGGGGAAGGGGGAGGCGAGAGAAGCATTGTTCACCCCGCAAGAAGGTAATGAGGGCCGGGAAATGGCTGGTCGGTCTGCCGACAAATTAGTAAAGGCAGATGTCAGCCTGCCAAAGATGGCAACTCGGTCCTCAGACACAAAGAACTCTAATTCCCAGAAGCCTCCGCGAGACCTATCAGAGCACATGCCAACAGCGGGCATGTTCATTGGCTCCCGGCCGGTAGGTAAGCAGAAGGAGGAAGGAAGCCTACCTCTGACCGAATTAAATAACTGTTTAGACATTCGGGAACTTGAGAAATTGATCAAGCCCGTATGAGGTATTTTGCAGATGCTGACGGCTATAAAAAAGATAGTCGGAGACCTGGGAGCGACGGCCGAAGTGCCAATAAAGAAGGTAGACGAATACCTGCGGCGAGTCGGACAAGAGCCTCCCGTCTTATATAATTTGGCGGTACAGGTAAGTAATGCCGGTACCGTACAGCATATAGAGACGCAGTGTGATCCAGGCCCGCGTTTGATAAGTAGCGGGTGCCAAATCACTGCGAGCTCTACAAAAGAGTGCGGAACGTTGACCAAGTGGTCGGGGGAAGGGCTGATCAAGCCGGAGCAGCTGGATGGTGCTGTCTCTCGGAGCAATTCGGTCCTGAAGACCCCATCCACTATTATACTTAAGTCGAAAGGGGTGCAGACAGGAAAGGGGCTCTCTTTCTCTCATAGAGAGACCCAAACTGTGGACAAGCCCCAGAGTAAGTAGGAGATCCCAAAAGTAAAGCAGGGGTCTGCTGACAAAAAAGAAAAGGGAGTAAAAAACACAGAGGCGGCTATGGAATCTTCCTCAGCGAGAAAAGGGGCAGAGACTGAGTTCCCTGAGTATTTCCAGTGTCGCAGAGGGAGAATTCCGGGAGGACAGAGGCGGTGTTATGGATGCCAACGGCTGGGCCACATTTGGCACAACTGTCTCTGGAGAGAGGGGAATAAAGTGGATTACAATATATGAAATTCCCTCTAGGTTCTCCAGGGAATACTTCAGAAGGCACAGCCAAGGTCCGACCAGACGTCCTTCCTGGAGGTAGACGACCCTTGCGGGGCTGGACGCTCCAAACCACAGTTTTTTGTGGGGGGGGGGGGGGGGGCGGGAAAGAGTACTGTGGTATATGGCCGGCCATTCATCCCGGCCAATACCCCCAGGCCACCAGATGGAGCCTTTCCTGCAGCATGGAGGTGCCCACGAATACCAGCAGGGAATTATGGATATTGGAGTTTTCATCCACAACCCTGCTGGATACCACAGGGGCCCCTAGAATGCGCTGCAGGGAGGAGCAGCGAGACTTTTGCATACAACCCGGAAGTGCGTCATAATCACATGAACAAAAAGACAGACTTACTTCCAGGATGAAAAGAAGACTTTTGGATCTGACCCGGAAGTGCTAAGAAGTCACCTGGACAGTGGTTCAGGAGCACTTCCGGGTCACGGACTATAAAAGGACTATGGGAAATTCCAGAGATTGAGCTGGGTGGAATTGTGGCAACATGTCTGGGAGAGTGGAAGATTGATTATTGATTGTGTTATTGTTTATGAGTATTGTGCAGAGGAGGGTGCTTTGTGCTCATTGTTCAAATAAATATTATATTTGGACTTTTATCTGGTGTCTGGCGTATAGTCTGAGGGTTCAAGGGAGCGATAGCGCTCCCTATGTGTCACAATATATATATATATGTATATATTTTATATATAATAGTTGTGCACATGTCTGCATTATTATTATTGTTTTGTTGTAAACCTGTATGTTCTATTCTTTTGGTTTTGTATCCGCTGAGTTCATCATTTCTGGCTTTAGTTTTTGCTTTTTTCTCAAATCCTGAAAATGTCAAGTCAAAATTTCTCTCCCATTTTGTTTTTGATAACACAAATCTGTCAGAATGGTAGTGGATGTTCTGCACCAGAACACGTTTTGAATCACTACAGCACCATTGTGCAAAATAAATGGGAGAGCAAAGTTCTACATTTAATAGAAGTTTTAACTGTGACAGGGTATGGCTAATTACAAAGCCAGCACAGTGAGAATTTAAACTACATCATAAAATATTAAACACGTTGTAGAAATAAATGCACCAGAAGTTCAACACAGATGGTACACTAGTGTATGCATACCCTGGTAACAGAAAATGTAGATCAAACAGATGGGCAAGTGAACAGCATTAAAGAGTTTAAAACCGAATAAAAGAAAGAAATTATGCCTACAAATGAAAGAAGAAGTAGCATACTGTAACAATGTCTCATACAGCCTGATAAAACAAACATGTCCTTCATGCTTAAAGGTCAGTTGGTACTTTCCACTAGCTCTCACTAGGCATAAAGACAACAAGAGAAAAAGCAAAGTACAAGTTATAGGTTTATACCTCATTTCCCTGTTAATGAAAGCCCTGACTTTCCCACTTCTCCACAATTCAATCCTTGAAGCTTTATATTCCCAAGAATAATATATAAACAATTTGAGATATCTTAAATGATTAAAATATGTTCAATAAATTCCCCGCCTTCTTCATGTTCCTCTTCTTGTTCACAGGTGTCTTCTCTCTATACTTTCACATTCTTAAGCCTGTATATTCATACCATTCTCTCTCACCTAACTCTTAAACTCACAATCAACCTCTGCTTGAGATGCAGACTATAGAAAATATCAGCAGTTTTTACTAGAACAGGCCATTCAGGTCAATATATCTCATCATACTCTAATCACATAGGATTTGCAAATTTGAAATTTTAAGGGCTATGCCACATTTTTGCAATAATGAGCACCTTGGAAGAATTGTTCAAAATCTGATTCACTGAAAATCTTAGACTCAGATCAGCCGTTTATTCATTTATTTTCTTTAGCCTTGTTCAGCTTAACCTTAGAAAATACCTTTTCAGCTCCATTACTCAAATTAATAGGCATAATTTGTGTGTGTTGCCATGTCAATTATTTTGCCAAAATGGATAAGCTTTGGTCACATTTCATTCTTAATGGCTTTGTGGAATGCTTTTACAGTCTATTCAGTTCACCTTCACCAGGCATGAAAATTCTATTTTTGACATTGTTTTGCTTCAATTTTGGGTAAGTTAGGACTTCATTTCCACTATTGGCACCAAATAATTTGATCATTTAATGTGGCTCGTAATAGTTTTTTTTTTCTGTACCCTTATATTTTATTAATTTAATTCTGTACAGTAATCCCTCGCTATATCGCGCTTCAACTTTCACGGCTTCACTCCTCTATCACGGATTTTATATGAAAGCATATCTAAATATATAACGCGGATTTTTCGCTGCTTCGCGGGTTTCTGCAGACAGTGGGTCTTTTTACTTCTGGTACATGCTTCCTCAGTTGGTTTGCCCAGTTGATTTCATACAAGGGATGCTATTGGCGGATGACTGAGAAGCTACCTAATCAGAGCACACAGTTAAGTTCCTGTGTGCTGATTGGCTCAGCGACGGAGTGCTGCATTAACCAGGAAGTCTCATCTCACTCATTCAGCATTAACGTGCTCCTGCTACTGCTTCAGGGGCCCTGTCCGAGCGCCAACAGAAGACGCAAATGATTGCAGAAAAGGTAAAAGTTTTGGATATGTTGAAGGAAGGGAACAGCTACACCACATTACGGCATCAATGAGTCCACGATTCTTTTTATTTAAAAAGGAGGAAAAGCATATAAGATCTACGGCCGCAGTGTCCTTTAACCAGGGCGCAAAACGAGTTGCAAGTGGACATGATAAGGCAGTAGTCTGGATGGAATCTGCTTTAGGGATTTGGATTGAAGACTGCCGGAAGAAGAACAACGGCGGTGCTACACAGTCGCCTGAAGAGGATCCTTTAGAAGAGCTGTAACGCTTCCTTTGTTGTACAGTAAAATTAAACTCATCGTTATCGGACAAGTCGTCGTGTCATTGTTGGTGAGTAACCATAATTAATTATCTATGTACAGTACTTATTACATGTACATAGTTTAGTGTCACTGTACACACATTTTACTGTATACAATTTTTCTTGCATTGAACGTATTTATTGCTGGTGGCCTGTCTGTCGTAATGGCTGTAACATATGTGATATCGGAGACGCTCGATATCTTTAAAATAATATTTAGGTTTTACTCTATATAAACTGTGTTTACATACATAATTTCAATGAATCTTACCTAATGTCTAAGAGAATACAAAGGGTTTATGCTGTATAATTGTGCGGGAAATGTTTATAATAGTGTGGGAGAGTTTATAAGGGCTTAAAATATATAAAAAGAACCATATAAACATATGGTTTCTACTTTGCGGATTTTCACCTTTCACGAGGGGTCCTGGAACGCAACCCCCGCGATGGAGGAGGGATTACTGTATATACTGAGCATTTAGTCCATTTACAGATGAATATTACCTTGAATATCTATGTTTTACCTATCCTTTGGTTTTCTTAAACCACTTTTTCTATTCAGATTGATTGAATCTGATTGCATCTATCACACCTTTGGAGCATAATTTCCAGGTTTCTTCATTTTGTATCTTAGTCTATTTAATAATGGCTTAGGTGGCAAATAGTGGTGACATGTTGTATGTTGGGGCGGCACGGTGGCGCAGTGGGTAGTGCTACTGCCTCGCAGTTGGGAGACCTGGGTTCGCTTCACGGGTCCTCCCTGCGTGGAGTTTGCATGTTCTCCCCGTGTCTGCGTGGGTTTCCTCCGGGCGCTCCGGTTTCCTCCCACAGTCCAAAGACATGCAGGTTAGGTGGATTGGCGATTCTAAATTGGCCCTAGTGTGTGTGCTTGATGTGTGGGTGTGTTTGTGTGTGTCCTGCGGTGGGTTGGCACCCTGCCCAGGTTTGTTTCCTGCCTTGTGCCCTGTGTTGGCTGGGATTGGCTCCAGCAGACCCCCCCGTGACCCTGTGTTCGGATTCAGCAGGTTGGAAAATGGATGGATGGATGGACGTTGTATGTTGGTTGGACATGCACATAATAATTACACTGTATTCTGTACATATGACAATGTTGCTTCTACTACTACAACTACTTACTCATGTTTTCATAAGTAGAATGATCCCCATTTAAAGTTTCAGATGTGAAAATTTTAAAAGAGGCCCCACTATATGGAAATACATTTCTTTACAGCTCAGTAGACTTGTGCAGATTCTCTCACTAATAAAACAATTTACTTTAACAGTCACTATCCTATTTCTGCTTATTTATGTGATTTGGCATGTATTTAAAAGTATTTAAACAACCAACCACACACCTTAGACTATTCTCAGTGCTAGAACCATTTTTTACATTTCAGTAATGCTTTAAATTTCATGAGTTATATATTTATTTGAACCGATTTGCCAATATTTTTCTTCATTTTTCAAATAATTATAAACATGAAAGGCCTTCTTTGTGAAATGTATATTTTTTTATTTTTACAGGGGATGCTGGGGCTACAGTCATCCTTAAAATACAAGTAGATATGGCTGCTCAGATTGCATCTGGAATGGCTTATTTAGAAATGAAAAATTATATTCATCGAGACTTGGCAGCCAGAAATGTATTGGTTGGTGAAAATAATACCTGCAAAGTAGCTGATTTTGGACTTGCAAGAGTATTTATGGTAAGTTCTTTGATGCCAGTGGCAGAGGATTGAAGTGGAGGCAAATGAAAATCAGACACCGTTTATGTGTGTCTTTATGCGATATGATGACAAAAAAAATCTATAAAACTAATTTCCAGCTCTGGCAATGTTAACTCTATAAATAGTCTGTCATACCGCTTTCAGTGTTATATATCATAACAGAGAAAAAACCATTTCCAAAGCTCATAAAATGTTTAGTATTATAATCACAGAAACAAAAAAATTGCTGAATTTTGATGTAATCATATAACATGTCAAAGCTACACTTAATAACCACTTTCAGTAATAAACCTTTACAAACTTTTCAAATGCACAAATAGTTTTAGCTTTAAATTTTATGCAGCAACTCATGAATAAATGATTTGTAAACACATGAAGTGTAAAAAAAAAAAAACCTGCATAAATTATTTAAGTGTTACTAAGCTGCTAAACTCACAAAACTGTTTAAAAACTGTAACTTAAGTAACTTAATTATAAGGACATTTGATACTCATCAGCTAAGTTTTAATGGAATACTCCACCCAAAATGATATTTTTTTTATCTGTTAGTTACCCCATATTTTTGTTATGATAGCCAATAAATAAAATAATCTTAAGTTTAATGCAAAACATAAATAACAAAGTTTCTCATACACCTGAAAACCAGCAAACAATATACAAAATTAATGTTAATGATGTTTCATAATGCATCTGTCAATTATCCAGTTGTATAGTCACAAACGTCCAAAACAAATTAATTTTTTAATAAAATATTAAGTAGTTTGAGCAGTGCGGGAAAGGGAAGTGTGTTCAAGCGAATTTGAGCTTCTGAATTGAAAACAGGGCTCTTGGACAGTGAATGAGAGGTGGCAGGCAGGGTTTCAATTTATAAGCTTGATGCAACCTGAACACATTTCATTTTCATGTACTACTCTGATTTTCTGGAAGTCTTTATTTAACAGTGTTTTAGCAGGAAATACATGTCTTTTGGACGTTGTGAGCATTCAAGTGGACAACTGATACATTGTGAGTATATAGGTAAAAAAATATTTTTGGGTCATGTACTCCAATGAATTATGTTTCAACATGAATAATATGTTACTGAATGGTAAAAAGTACTTTCATTTTTAAATTAAAAGCACATGACCTAATATATCTATTGACATTTATAACTATTTGAATGTACATGAACTAATGATCTGTTATGCATCATCTAATTTTTGTTCATGAATGCTAGTGAAAATTACTATAAAATGTTACCAATTCAGAAACTGGGTAGTTAATGTATGGTTTAAAAAGTGATTCACCATGGCCTTGTACTTAAAATGCTCATGATATGTACATTATTACATTTTACACTAATACACATTACTTCCTGTTGATTACTTAATATCTGATGTGGGCAAACTAAAATCATTTCTTAGGTGTGTCTTTATAAGAACAAAAAATACATTATACACTGATCAACCACAACATTAAAACAATTGACAGGTAAAGTGAATAACATTGATTATCTCTTTACAGTGGTACCTGTCAAAGGCACTTGTCATTAGGCAGCAAGTGAGCAGTCAGTTCTTGAAGGTGATGTGTTGTTTGCAGGAAAAAATGGACAAGCGTATGGATCTGAGTGACTTTGACAAGGGCCGAATTTTAGTGGCTAGACAACCGTGTCAGAGCGTCTCCAAAAAAGCAAGTCTTGTGGGGTATTCCAAGTATGCAGTGATTTAGTTCCTACCAAAACTGGTCTAAGGAAAGACAACCAGTGAATGGGTGACAAGGTTATGAATGCCTATGGCTTATTGATGCATGTGGGGAGTGTCTGGTTTGATCTTACAGAAGAACTCCTGTAACACAAATTGCTGAAAAAAGTAATGCCGGCTATGAGAGAAAGGTGTCATAGCACAGACTGCATCGCAGCTTGCTGCATGTGAGCCTGTGTAGCTGTAGACTGGTCAGAGTGTCCACTTTGACTGCTGTCCACCACTGAAAGAACCTACAGTAGACATGTTAGCATTAGAATTGGATCATGGAGCAATGGAAGAAGGTGGCCTGATCTGATGAATCACATTTTCATTTTGACAAAATGTTGCATGTGTGTTATTTACCTGGAGAAGAGATGGCAGCATGATGCACTATGGGAATAAGCCAAGCTGGCTGATGCAGTGTAATGTTTTGGGCAATGTCCTGCTGTGAAACCTTGAGTCCTGGCATTCATGCAGATGTTACTCGGACTCATACAACCTACCCAAAGACTGTTGCAGGCCACATACATCACTTCATGGCAACAGTATTCCCTGGGAGCAGTGGCCACTTTGAGCAGGATAATAGCCTGGCCACACGGCAAAAATTATTTAGGAATGTTTTTTTTTAGGAATTTATCTTTTAATTCAGGCTACTGCTAGCTTTAAAACACAATTTCCTTTCCTCTCTTGGTCTTGGTGTATGTGATTAATTTATAACCATGTGGATGTCTGTTCATCAGTCAAAATAAAAACTTTTTTTTGTACTATGGCAAGAAACTTGAGCAGTTTAATTTGTTTAAATTAAATTTACCAAAAGACATAATTGGTAATAATGAAGAAGCCTGTGTTTCTGATAATGTACTAAATTATTAAAACTCCTAGATGAGGTTTCTGTATTATGTTTCTAAATGTCTTCTCTAAACCATATCTTTGCTCTTAAAAAGTTAAAAATATTTTAAATAAAAGCATCACCGCAGCTATGATTCTCCTGTAAATAAAGTTTAGATTGGTATTTTATCTCATCAATGCTCATTCTTTCAGACGGAGAATGAAAGTGTGTATGAAGCAAAGGAAGGATGTAAATTTCCAGTGAAATGGACAGCACCGGAGGCAATCAGTTTAAGCCAGTTTACCATTAAGTCTGATGTCTGGTCGTTTGGAATTCTGCTGTATGAAATTATAACCTACGGAAAGATGCCATATCCTGGTAAGTATTTAAATCACAAAAAAAAATAACTGAGTTGTTTAGTAATTTAAAATTAAACCCTTGGGAAACACAGAGTTTAATGGATTTTCATACTCCCAAATGTATGAAACCACAATAAATTCCATCTATTCATTTTCTTTACCTGCTTACCCAGGGCATGTTTGTGGGATATTTGGAGCCTGTCCCAGCAATCATTGGGGGCAAAGCTGGACAGGGTGCCAGTCTACCACATGTGAATTACAGTTTACCAATGCCAGTTCTCCTGACATAAATGTGTTTGGACTATGGGAGGAAACTAGACCATCCAGAGAAAACCGATGTAAATATGTGGAGAACATGCAAACAGAAACGTGCAGGAAGCACTGGTGATGCATATCCCAGTTTTGTTATTGCAATGCAGCAGCACTACTACAGCACCACCATGTCACCAAATTAATTTCACACTGCTGTATATACCAGTCTTCACATTATTCCACAGCTCATAGCACTGAACAGAATACCAAGCACAGTACCATCTGTCATTAAATAAGGGCACAAAAGAAAGTAGCAAGTTCTGAAAACAAAGCATATGACAAAGGTCAAACACTTCTAGGCAATAAAAGAAAAGAAAGAGTGTAACTCCAAATCTGTAGCATTGCAGTAGAATAAAAAACATCAGTGGGTCAAAGGTTTACCGCTCTACTTTTCCCTGAACATTTTAGTTTTTTTTTCTACTATGTTGTTAGTTATTACTTTCTGTTCTGAAATCATGGCATATTCTACTAAACAACTAATTTTTGATAAACTTTGTAGAACATGATCCAGAGACTAACTTCATGTAGGCTGAGTGAGAAAAGACTTCATAGCCCAGGAGGATATAAAGCTGGTCTGAACTGCTGACTTTTCATCCCTATCTTTTAAAGATATTGACATAACATGTTATTCATTGCACAGTGATTAATTGGGTCCACTCCATGCAATCATGTCATAAAATATCTGGTCAATAAAAAGTAAAATAAAAGCTCAGCAGAGTTTCCGTGTTAACCACATAATTAAAATGAAATGCAAGATCAAGATGCTGCAACTTTTGTAATGCCTGGTTCATAATTAAAACAGAAAGCTTGCTAGAGCAAATGGTTTGTTTGACCAAATGTAAAGTATTTTATTAATACAATCAAGAAGAATGAATGGCAATGAGATTTTTTAATAATTTCCTCTGCTCTTTGGTTTTATTTTTTAGGTATGGTGAATTTTCAGGTAGTTCAAGAATTGTCTGCAGGTTACAGAATGCCATGTCCAATGAACTGCCCACCTGAATTTTATGAAATTATGAAAGAATGCTGGAAAGAGAATGCAAGTGATAGACCAACATTTGAAACTCTTCAGTGGAAATTTGAGGACTTTTTTGACACTGATTCTACCGCTTACGATGATGCAAACAATTTTTAAAATTGATCAAATCCCCAAAACCACCAAAATCAGTGCATATTCATTTGGTTTTACATTCAGTAGTGATGGTCAAAGTTAAGAGACTATTTGGGCTAAGATCTCCCCAGCCTCTTAGTCCAGATATATTCAAAAAGACATTTGCCACATATCTTGTGGTCATAATATCCAGCCTGAAGGATTTCTAAATGTTAACCTGTAATTAGACCAAGAAAACATACAGTCTTAGAAAACTGTATGTTAAGGAGAAGGGTTATTAAAGCTTAAGATAAACACAAGCATGCAGGGTCTGTAGGAAGTCAGGACAAGCTAACAAGCCATGTTATTGACTTTAGACATCATTGAAAAACAAATATTTATGATACTAATGAAAAACAATGTAAAGAAACAATTTCAGAACCTTAAAACTGAAAGTGGCATACAGGTTGTGATTTCTTGCAGCTTTAAAAAGAAAGGGATGTAAAGTTTTACAGGGTTCAAAAAAGAAATTAAATATATGTTCTGTGACACAATAAACAAGGGCATGCAAGATGCACTTGTTATCATGAACTGATGATGATACCAAACTACTAAAATGCTAGTTGCATTGAAATTTTTTCTTTGTGTGCTCTTCCATTAATGTGTGAATTTAGTTGCCCAGATTAATTGTTCTAATTAGTTATGCTCTTTATTTACCTAGAAAGGGCAGCTCCTACTGTTTTGTCTGTGAAGTTAATATTAGCATGAGCAATGCTAGTGATAAACTGTTTTATGATTTGCCTCAGTATCAGCTGGCCCGAAAGATATTTTGTTGTAGTCTAAAACTCTGCTCACTATATGCCAAGACTGCCATTCACTATAGCAAGATGCTGTAAATGACCAAAGGTTTTGCAAGTAAATGCTTATAGTAGGCTACAGTACTTTAAACTATTCTATTATCTAAGATGAAAGTCCATTGATACATATCACTGTTAAAATCTGGAAACATTCCTCAGAAAGCACAGTAGTACTTTTTGTCACATTGCTTGGATAAATGTGGATGCAACTTTGCACATTATGTTGATTTTTAAGTACACATACTGATATATCCATTGTCATATTATGTTTATGTGTTTCGATTTTAAATATTATGTATTTTTTTGTCACTTGTGTCATATATTTACATTTAATACTGTTTCAAAAACTTAGCTATTTTATTCAGTTTTTTTATTTGTGTAGTTAATCCTGTTTTTGTGGAATTTAAAGCAGTTTTAGATGACGTTTTACCATGTGAACAAAGCTCCACAACATGAGCACTGACTGAATTATTGCCAATGGATTAACTGAAGTGAACCATCACAGTATATTATACTGCAAAAATGTTTTCTCCTTGCCAGATGAGCCATGGTAGTGCCTGTCTTTGAATAAGTTCATCATGTACAGAAATTCATCTTATAAAAACAGGTGAAGGAAGGTTTCAAAAATATATTTAAATGTACTGAGAAACTTTGTAAAGATACCAAGAAAGAAAAAATATATGAATATGGAGGAACAGCTCATGTTTAAAAATCCAATATTGTTTAACTTATTTGCTCCTTTCTTGTGACTAGTTTCTCCTACTTCTATTTTTACCTTCTTGAAAGTACAATGTATAATTTGAAACCATGTTTTATTTCTTTTTTATTGTATGAAAAGATGACAATCGGAAACATCCCTTTTTCAAGACACCTACATTAATAATATTATCCTCATTGTTCACCATTGATATTGTATATTTTTGTGATATATTCTTTGTAATGCATAGACAAAAATATCTTATCTCCTTGAATTATGTGCTTGTTTGTTACATGTCTATTTATAATGTTCCATTCAGTTGTTCCTTCAAGATATGCAGGTAGGTTTGTGAACCTGACTAATCCAGAAGCAGGGTAACTAGGGCCCAAAAACATACAGTGACAGTTTCAAGACAGGAACGAACCCCAGCAAGTTTGCAACTCCATCTCAGTGCACGTTCACTCGCTGATATCTCTACACAGGACAGGAAACTGGAGTAATTGGGAGAAACTCGAATACTGTATACATGGAAAACATCCCGAGTCCTCAGTGAGAGGGGCTGGGATTTGGAATGAAGATTCTGAAACAGTCAACAATCAGCAGCAACCAAAGTGCTATTTTGCTTTTTCATTTCAGTTAAGTTTTTATTTGCACCTATAATTTTTAATAACGCTGGTCATTACTGTATAAAACTGGAATTATGACATGCAATGTAGACTGCTATATCTGAATATCTATGCCATTTTTCTCACTTTAAAAACCTGAAACACAAGCAGCACAGTGAGACAGTGACTAGATGAGTGTTTTTTTTTTTCTTCAAGGTGCTCTAGTCTTATTTCCATTTTACAGAGATGTGGGTGTGGTTTGCTGGGAATTCTAAAAGTCGGTCTTATGTGAGAGTGTATGTGTCAGTTGTGCTGTGATGGATAGGCATCACATCTAGGGCTCCTTCCCTGCTTTGCACTAAATCTGACTGGAGGAGGCAGTGGCCTCCTGTGATGCTGAATTTGATAAAGACAGTTTATGAATGTTATAATTACTCTTCCTTGTTTTGCATTGAATTTTGATATACATTTTCCGAATGCTACAACTAAAAAATATAAGGGAGATGTACTTGTATGAGTTCATAGTTAATGTGCTGTGTCTACTGTAACTCAAGAAGGGTTAGTTAAATATTTTGAACAAGAAACTGACCATGGCATATGCAATACAGGATCACAAGAAACGTTGAACAACAGGACTCCATTTCCCAGTGCTCCCATCATAGAAAGATTTTAACGTTTTTTCACATGCTTACACTTTTCAAAGCAAATTCAGATAATAAAGCCACAGATCGATGTTATTTCTTTGCTCTGTAATAATAAGAATTTCCCTAAGGCCTGTCTGTTACTATCCATCTTCTTTTGTGAGGGAATTTAGTCTTCATTTTTGTAATCCTCACATGACCGCTCTCCACTCTGCTATTAGTTGTCTTACTTCAATCTTGTATGCAGCTCAGAATATGAAAACATTTGTGACACAGCAGCTAGGTATCTCATTGGTTTTGTTACTGGTTAATCCTGTAAAAACTAGACAGTAATTAACTTAATGTTGTAGCAAAAATGACAACAATGAGGCTTGTGATTGCTGGGAGATCTCCACACACACACACACACTGTTTTCTGTCAATTTCTGACAGTTTCTCTGGCAAAGTAAGCACCTAGCTTGAGATCAGGAATTCACTCCATCAGACACAATTGCTGTAAATAGAAAAAATGTGCTTGTTCCTTCATTAAACAACCTCTCCTTTACAAAGGTTTTCTCAGCTTAATGTGAGCAATTACATGTATCTTCAATACTATCACACAATTTAAAATAAAGCTAGTATTCTGTAATGGGTATTTCTAAAACCTGAATAAACTAGAAACAGGTCTGAAGCACAATAATAAAATGTCATTTATACTGACAGCTGAAGGAACTTCATTCTTCAATGGTGTGCAAATAGTTTGAACCTAATGAAAGGTTTTAAAATTCTCAGAGGCACTGCCCAAAGATATGTAGTTGCTGACTTTCCTCAAAATAGTACAAAAAACATTGTACACATATTAAAGGAGAACTGTGTTTGAAAATATTTTTTGTTTCTTGTTCTGTTTTGTTTGTAGTAAAGCCTTACAAAGGCCTGAAGAAGGGACCGAAGTTGCGTTGAATGCTTGCATATTGTAATCTTTTTTAGTCATTTTGCTTGACTTCTCATTTCATCCATAATGGCTAACATGGTACAACACCCTACTACTATAGTAAAGCCTTAAAATTTTTGATCTCCTGGAGAGTGGAGATTATAAAGTTTATGATACAAGACAAATTAATGGGAACAGCAAACAGTATTAAAACATCCATGAAAAAAAATCTAATTCTTACTACATAATCCATATGTTAGTTATCCAGTTTTGTGCTCATAAAGTCCAAAATGCATGCACTTTTTTGATAAAATATAAATGCTTCTGGATAATCAGAGTAGTGTATAAACGTGAAGCACATTCAAATGGGATTGATCTTTTGAATTCAAGAAAGGATTCTTGACCATTGAATAAAGGGCAATCAGATCTTTACTGTCATGCACGAGAAATGTGTTATTTAACAATATTTTACAAAAACATACATGTGTTTGGGACATTGTAGGCATATGACTGGACACTCAAAATTTGAATGATGCAACACATGTAATTTGAGACTTTTTTTTTTTTCCCCACAGATGTTTTAATGTTGTTTGCTGTTGTCAAATTAGGTTCCCATTTAAGTCCAATACATCAGGAATTTTGTGATTTTTTTTTTTCATGGCCATCACTGCAAACTACAAATAATGTAAGGTAAGTAACGGATACAGTATAAACCAGGGATCTCCAACCTTTTGTTCCCCTGAGAGCTACTTTTACAAAAGGAAAATGGCCGAGAGCTACTAGCGTTTATTCTCATAGCTTATTTCATCCCAAACAAACTGAATAAGCTTGTTTTGCCTGAACATTTACAAAATGTTGGTGTCTCATCCCTCACCTAGGACCAGTTTGCCTTGGGTGGCCCTACCAGGGGCATAAAGCCCCAGACAACGGAGCTCCTAGGATCATTGGGACACACAAACTCCTCCACCATGATAAGGTGACAGTTCGAGGAGGGGAAAACAAAACCTTCTATGAAGAAGAAAAAATTTGGATGCCGTTTTTCCTCGCCCGGACGCAGATCACCGGGGCCCCCCTCTGGAGCCAGGCCTGGAGGTGGGGCTCGATGGCGAGTGCCTGGTGGCCGGGCCTGCACCCATGGGGCTTGGCTGGGCACAGCCCGAAGAGGCAATGTGGGTCCCCTTCCCATGGTTCCGGCTAGATATAGTCGGGCTCACCTCGACACACAGCTTGGACTCTGGAACCAATCTCCTTGAGAGGGGCTGGACTCTTTACCACTCTGGAGTTGCCCCCAGTGAGAGGCACCGAGTGGGTGTGGGTATACTTATTGCCCCCTGACTTGGAGCCTGTTCACTGGGGTTTACCCCGGTGGACGAGAGGGTAGCCTCCCTCTGCCTTCGGGTGGGGGGACGGGTCCTAACTGTTGTTTGTGCGTATGCACCGAACAGCAGTTTGGAGTACCCACCCTTTTTGGAGTCCCTGGAGGAGGTGCTAGAGGGCATACCTTCTGGGGACTCCCTCATACTGCTGGGAGACTTCAGTGCTCACATGGGCAATGACAGTCAGACCTGGAAGGGCATGATTGGGAGGAATGGCCCCCCCAATCTAAACCCAAGCGGTGTTTTGTTATTGGAGTTCTGTGCTCGTCACGGATTGTTCATAACAAACAGCATGTTCAAGCATAGAGGTGTTCATATGTGCACTTGGCACCAGGACACCCTAGGCCTTAGTTCGATGATCGACTTTGTGGTTGTGTCGTTGGACTTTTGGCCACATGTCTTGGACGCTCGGGTGAAGAGAGAGGCAGAGCTGTCAACTGATCACCACCTGGTGGTGAGTTGGCTTCGATGGTGGGTGAGGATGCCAGTCAGGCCTGGTAGGCCCAAACGTGTTGTGAGGGTCTGCTGGGAATGTCTGGCAGAGTCCCCTGTCAGAAGTAGCTTCAACTCCCACCTCCAGCAGAACTTCGACCACGTCCCGAGGGAGGTGGGGGACATTGAGCCCGAATGGGCCATGTTCCGTGCCTGTATTGTTGAGGCGGCTGACCAGAGCTGTGGCCTTAAGGTGGTCGGTGCCTGCCGTGGCGGCAATCCCCAAACCCGTTGGTGGACACCGGCGGTGAGAAATTGCTGTCAAGCTGAAGGAGTCCTACAGGACCCTTTTGTCCTGTTGTACTCTGGAGGCAGCTAATAGGTACTGGCAGGCCAAGCGGAATGTGGCTTCGGTGGTTGCTGAGGCAAAAACTTGGGCATGGGAGGAGTTTGGGGAGGCCATGGAGAATGACTTTCAGACGGCTTCGAGGAGATTCTGGTCCACCATCCGGTGTCTCAGGAGGGGGAAGCAATGCAGTGTCAACACTGTATATGGTGGGGATGGTGCACTGCTGACCTCGACTCGGGACGTTGTGTTTCGGTATGGGGAGTACTTCAAAGACTTCCTCAATCCCACTAATATGCCTTCCAATGAGGAAGCAGAGCCTGGGGACTTGGAGGTAGGCTCCCCCATTTCTGGGACTGATTTCACTGAGGTGGTCAAAAAACTCCTTGGTTGCAGGGCCCTGGGGGTGTATGAGATATGCCTGGAGTTCCTCAAGGTTCTGGATGTTGTAGGACTGTCTTGGTTGACACACCTCTGCAACATCGCATGGACATCGGGGACAGTGCTTCTGGATTGGCAGACCGGGGTGGTGGTCCCCCCTCGGATTCAGGAGGAACAGTGTGGTTTTCGTCCTGGTCGCGGAACAGTGGACCAGCTCTACACCCTTAGCAAGGGTCCTGGAGGGTGCATGGGAGTTTGCCCAACCAGTCTACATGTGTTTTGTGGACTTGGAAAAGGCATTTGACCGTGTCCCTCGGGGAATCCTGTGGGGGGTGCTCCGGGAGTATGGGGTACAGTTACCCCCTGATAAGGGCTGTTTGGTCCCTATACAACCGGTGTCAGAGCTTGGTCCACATTGCCAGCAGTAAGTCGAACCCAGTGAGAGCTGGATAGATTCTGTTCATAACTTTTATGGACAGTATTTCTAGGCGCAGCCAGAGCGTTGACAGGGTTTGGTTTGGAGGACTCAGGATTGGGTCACTGCTTTTGCAGGTGATGTTGTCCTGTTTGCTTCATCAGGTCATGATCTTCAGCTCTCTCTGGATCTGTTCACAGCTGAGTGTGAAGTGGCTGGGATGGGAATCAGCACCTCCAAATCCGAGACCATGGTCCTCAGCCGGAAAAGGGTGGAGTGGCGTCTCAGCGTTAGGGGTGAGATCCTGCCCCAAGTGGAGGAGTTCAAGTATCTCGGGGTCTTGTTCACGAGTGAGGGAAGAATGGAGCATGAGTTCGACAGGCGGATCGGTGCGGCGTCCGCAGTGATGAGGGCTCTGCATTGGTTTGTCATTGTGAAAAAGGAGCTGAGCTAAAAGGCAAAGCACTCAATTTACCAGTCAATCTATGTTCCTACCCTCACCTATGGTCATGAGCTATGCGTAGTGACTGAAAGAACGAGATCGCGAATACAAGCAGCTGAAATGAGTTTCCTCCGCATGGTGTCTGGGCTTTCTCCTTAAAGATAGGGTGAGAAGCTCAGTCATCCGGGAGGGGCTCAGAGTAGAGCCGCTGCTCCTCCGCATCGAGAGGAGTCAGATGGGGTGGCTCGGGCATCTGATCAGGATGCCTCCTGGACGGTTCCCTGTTGAGGTGTTCCGGGCATGTCTATCCAGGAGGAGGCCCCGGAGAAGACCCAGGACATGCTGGAGGGACTATGTCTCCCGGCTGGGCCTCAGGAAGAGCTAGAAGAAGTGGCCGGGGAAGAGGGAAGTCTGGGAATCACTGCTCAAGCTGCTGCCCCCACGACTCGATCTCGGATAAGCGGAAGAGGATGGATGGATGGATAATTAGGGACATCTTTTATTAAATAAAAAGGATTTACATTGGCATTTTAACTTTAATAAGAACCACTGCCCACTTTAAAATCAATACTCGACGCTCAGTGAAGGTGTGCTAGCAGATAATAGTGACATAATTCAGCACACTCAAACCGGTAATTCAGCTGCTTAAGGTTAAAGCCCTTTGCCTGAAAGAGAGTTCAAGACAGAAACTAAGATTGAATTTGGGGATAGATCACAACTGCCATCATTAATCTTCACATTCCTTTCACTGGTGTACCTCCTTCATGCATTCCTGGGGTGTGTTCAGTAGAACTGTGTTTAATCAGTAAACTGTTTTACTGAAAATGCTGTTTTCATATAAACACACTTCCTCCTACTGTAATTTATTCAAATTGGAATTTTCTGTAATGATACAGAAAATACTTGCTTTCAAAATGATTCCTGCCTGGGGAAGATGAGGAAGTTGTCGGTAAAAAAAAAAAAAAATCTTGTAAGCAAGGGGAGCAGTAAAAAAATAGAAGCAGGGGTTAAAGGATTTACTGTATGCATGGAAAAAAAAAAGAAGAAACTGACACTGATAAGTTTGCTGATAGCTTGAGGTGAGTTTGATATTGAAAATGCAATTTGTGAAGTTAGTGATATGTCAACTATAGACCTTGGATTTTTAATGGCCATACATGTTCATGCTTTGTTAAACAGCAGTTGCTGCTGGATAAAAAAATGATCAGGTAATCAGTGCTGCGATAATATGGGGAAGTTGAATATGAATAGAAATAATATCCTGACAGTGAAAATTTGGCAGTAGATTAGTTAGCGGCTTTATGGTGAAATGAATTGAATGACAAAGAGTGATAGGAGTAAAGAATATATGAGGAGGTAGTCAGATGGTTAAAGAGAAAATTCCAAAAGGTGAAAAGAAAAGCAATAGAGGAAGTTAATGATTATGAGCAATGTCAGCAGATACTAGAGGGAGATTATTTATCCTTATTTATACTGAATGCCAAATTTGATTTTTACAACTTAATTTAAGTAGTATAGTTGTAATTACTGATAAGTGCACAAAAAAAAACAGTTTTATTTAAAAAGTCTTTCATTTGCATAAGGGTAATGTCCCTTTGGAACAAATAAAATACTATCTGTTTGTCAGTCTATCTATCTGTCTGTGTGTGTTGCAACCCTTATATCTCTCAGCACTTATTAACGCCTTTATAATTAATATACAAGGAAGTCGTGGGGCAGCTTTGATGGTGCAACATTTAGTGCTGCCTCCTCACACTTTTAGAATTCTGGCACCTGTTCATTTTCTTTGTGAAGCCTGTGAGTTCTCCCTGTCTATGTATGGGGCAGGGATATTCTCTTGGTACTCTGGTTGTCCTCCTACATTACAAGAAAGTGGATGTTAGGGTATTGGGCAGCGTTAAATCAGCACTGCTATAAATGTTTGTGGGTGTGTAAATCAGTGTGTCGTACAATTGGCTTGCTCCCTGTTCATGGTTGCTTCCTACCTTAGTCTTACGTGACTATCATTCACATCAGTGAATGAATACTTTAATGGATGGAAGGGTGTCCTCTAAATGTAGTGGTTAAGGGTGTTACCCTTTGGACCCAACCTTATTGTAAGATCTGGAGTAACTGTGCATTAGTCTTTCTTCTCTGAATACAGCAGGTCTTCCATACAATAAAAAAGTCAGATCTAAAATGCCAAATCAGAAATGTTTGTTTTATTAGCAAACACATCTGACACATCTCAACTAAAAGTCCTTCATGATTCAATGGCCATCAGCTGTGTGTGTGTGCTATAAACATTCCCCATTGCAGTTCTGTCTGTCTTATTCAAAGATGTGTGTCAGTTACTTTATTTGGCGCTGACTTATTCTGTAAATAACACGTTTCTTTCAGATTCTTTGATATTCCTCAATGGTCCCTTTTAACACAAATCAAAGTTTTCAAGTTCATTCTATTCTTATTTCATTTTGCAAACATAGTGAATATTATTCAAAACATATTGATTCAAACCCAATCAAATATGCTGATTCAAGTAAACAAAAGTGAGAGTCCAAAACAGCAGTGAGAGGAATAATGCTTAAACCAGTCTTGTCACCTGCAGAAAGACACAGCCTGAATTTTATCTGGAACAACGTCACAGCCATTATTGTTCTCATTGGCACTGATTCCACATACCAAGCAGAAAACAAGACCGTCATTGAATTTCATGGGAGCTCCAAAGACTTTCACAATTGGCAAGAATACCAAAAATATTTTAGTGTCTAAAACTATTTGCAAAGTTCATTATAGATTCATAAGCTGTATTAAAATGAAGATCAATGGCATGTGGAAGGTCATGAAGTATTTCTCATTTTTGACCTGCTTTGGAGGAACAGGTTTTTCAGGACTTGAGTGGCTTCCTTCATGAGGACATAATTTATGTCTTGAGTATTATATAATTTAAAAAATGATAATATTACAGTATCGACATTCAATAAAGCAGCCTACAACATAGAATGTAAAGGAGGTCCTACTTCTTTGTTGGATTACTCACAGTACACACTCTCCCCAGGTGATTCTTGGCCTGTATAATAGATTTGTAATGTAACAATCTAAATCCATATGTATTTTATGTTTTGCTGTTGTTTTTGTTAGTTTGGAATTATTATTTTTCATATTTTTGTTATTTCTGTTAATTCTGATTACACTGGTCTACAAAAAACTATTTTTTGTTTGTTACTGGGAACTTCAGAGCAGCTCTTTATTAAGTTTTTTACACTGATTCCATATATGAAATTGGAATAAAGCTAGCATGTCAGGTTTTTGAAATGCACCTCATTGACGTTTTGAAACTTTTGAATATCAATATATCAACACAATATCTGGAGTTTGGACTATGTCCCACGAAAAGTGTTTTGATGTGTTTATTCTGAAAACAAACCAGAAGACGATACCAGAGACACATTAAAGTATATTTATATCAATTTACCTCAATATAAAAGTGAGGTCAGCATGCCCAAATTACTTTTGCGCTTGTACTGCACATGCGTCTCTCTTTGCAAGAACCAACAGTAGTCTCCCATCATGCTTGGAGTGAATTTTCCCCGATATAAGTTTTCCATCACCTTTATATCTTGATGAAATCTTTCCTCATGCTGACATCGCCCAGGATTTGGTGGAAAAAGTCGAGATAAGAATGTAAAAAATGCATCTTCAGTATCATTCTGGCTTCCATAAGCTTATATGCTTTCAGCAGGTTCTTACAAGCTTAGCATCATTTTCTGCTCTGTGACTGCCAAGAAAATTCTGGACAACCCGCACGAATGCTTCCCATGCTGCTGATTCAGTTGGCTTCAGTTTCCTTTTGAATTCATCGTCAAGCAGCAGTTCACAAATTTCAGGAACAACAAAAACACCTTCCTTAATTTTATCTTCACTTTTCTAAAAACCAAATTTATTTCTTAAATGCATTGCCATTTCTGTCCATCGCCTTGACAGAATATTCGAAGTAATGGTGAATCTAACAAACGAAATGTCCTGAAATGTAATGTTATATTTAACAGTAAAACCTCTACCTACTGCAGTGTCATGTCTGAGTTGTGTCATTATGCTTTAGAATCATATAAGACTTGGTAATCAGTAACAAATACTTTTTCTGCCAATTAAAAATTAATAATTAAAAAAAAATAATAATAATGACAAGGTTAACAACTCACAGCTGTTAGTAGCATGTGGCAAAATCATTTATCTCAATGGCATCCCTAGTAGAATTACCGGTATTTATCAAAATGGTGATCCGCCTTTACTGTCCAGTCACCCTAGTTGTCCAAGACCTGGAACATCATAACTAAAAAACGGAACGTGCTGGACGAAAACGGTTTTCAGATTTGGAGTCAGCAAGTGAAACCTGTTAAAGTAAAGGTGCAAAATGGTTGTTGACCAGTGTTATTATTGGATAATTTAGTACTGCCCCTGTAAGTTTATCTATATCCCATGGTCTGTGGGACCACCCAGATGTCACCAATCCTGAGACCTCCCTATGGGCAGAGAAACAGGAGTGCAGGCAGCTCTTCACTGAAGTTTGTGGAAGGTGTTAAGGTGTTGTTTTCTGTATTTGGACTTTGCTTGGCATTTAATAATTTTGTCAGCTTTATTGAATTCTGTTTTATAGTGTTTATGACTTGTTTGATTAAGGATTGCCTTTAAGGCAACTCATTTTTGCTCTTTTGAGCACCATCTGTGATTATTTTTGCTGTTTAATTAAATATGTTCTTTTTATAATGAATCCATTGCTTTTTGGCCTCAAGCTGTTGTTTTAGTGGTTTCTTCTATTTGTGAATCATTTTGGGACTGTTATACAGTATATTAGACTTTTAAAGCTGACTATTGTGGGGCATGCTATTTGTGAGAAAAGCTAGAATTGGGTGAGCCCCTTCGAGGCTGGCCAGTAAAGGTCCCAGCCAGCCTTTATAATCTGCTTTGATGGTCTTGCACTCATTTTCACTCTCCTTCACACAACATTACAGTTTTGTCAAGTATTATATGGATGGGCAGTAAAAAAATTGTAGAAATGTTTCTAAGGAATATAATTGTTTAATTGTTAATATATCAAGAAAAGAGAGGCATGTAGTATTGAGCTTTTGCATTAGAGTTTGGATTAGCTCATTTTATAACATGACAGATGTTCTCAGACCTACTAAACCCAATCCATGGTTATGGGGTAGTCATATACTGCAGGGGTAGGCAACGTCGGTCCTGGAGTGCCACAGTATGTGCAGGTTTTTGTTCCAACCCAGTTCCTTAACGAGAACTCAATTATTGCTGATGAAGCACATATTGCTTAAGTGACATTTTAATGCTTCATTTTAGTGGTCTCACTTGCTAAGGTTCTCCAACCTTAATTGCTTATTTCAATCTTAAACTGCTGCATTCAGTGTTTTAATTGCTCCTTATTAGCAATAAGATGTAAAACAGGGGTAGGCAATGTCGGTCCTGGTGAGCCACAGTGGCTACAGGTTTTCATTCAACCCAATTGCTTAATTAGAAACCAATCATTGCCAATCTCAGACCTTATTTAATTTTATGGCTTGTTAGTCTGTGCAATGTAAGGCTTTTATATCGTAGATTTTTTTCCTTTCCAAGGATATCATCCAAATGATTTGAAGCCTAAAACAGATCATTTTCAGTCTGTCACATTTTTCTATTAAGTGTTTTATTAAATCAAACAGTGCATGATGAACACACACAGATGTAATTGGAAAAAAGCTAGCTGGAGAGCTGCTGGCTGCTTTGTCTTTTACATCTTATTGCTAATAAGGAGCAATTAAAACACTGAATGCAGCAGTTTAAGATTGAAATAAGCAATTAAGGTTGGAGAACCTTAACAAGCGAGACCACTAAAATGAAGCATTAAAATGTCACTTAAGCAATATGTGCTTCATCAGCAATAATTGAGTTCTCGTTAAGGAACTGGGTTGGAACAAAAACCTGCACATACTGTGGCACTCCAGGACCGACGTTGCCTACCCCTGATATACTGTATATAGGACATATAAATCACTAATTTTCCATCCTGCAGTTAAATGAAAATATCACCAGACGAAGTGTTGCTACAAATCAGAAGTATGAACCCATAACTCAGGGGTCGGGAACCTATGGCTCGCGAGCCAGATGTGGCTCTTTTGATGGCTGCATCTGGCTCGCAGACAAATCTTTAATAAAAAAATAATGACGTTAAAAATATAAAACATTCTCATGTATTTCAATCCATTCATTTCCTACCGCTCATGTTTATGGTTGCGGGTGGCTGGAGCCAATCACAGCTGTCCTCCAGGACAACACCAAATTTTTATTGGATAATGCGTAACGTACACGGGTCGTTGTGAGGTCAGGAAGTAAACTTCCCTCCTTTTAATCAAGTAGTCAACTAGCTAATTGCAGAAACCCTTTTATCGAAGAAGATGGCTAAAAGAAAAAAAGATGAGGAGTATCGTACTTTTCAGCAGAAATGGACAGAGGAATTCGCCTTTGTGGAGAGAGCAGGTTCTGCAGTGTGTCTAATATGCAATGATAAAATTGTATCAATGAAACGGTCAAATATAAAGCGGCACTTCGACACACGCCATACTACATTTGCATCGAAATATCCTGCGGGGGACAGCAGGAAGAAAGCATGTCAAGAGCTACTGTGCAGAGTGCAAGCTAGTCAGCAGCAACTCCGTGTTTGGACCCAACAAGGTGACTGGAATTCAGCTAGCTTTGCTGGTGCTTTAGCAATTGTGAGAAATGGAAAGCCATTCACAGATGGGGAGTATGCCAAAACATTCATGCTTGATGTTGCCAATGAACTTTTTGACGACTTTTTCGATAAAGACAAGATAATCAAACGAATAAAAGACATGCCTCTGTCGGCAAGAACTGTTCACGATCGTACCATCATGATGGCAAATCAAATTGAGGCAACACAAGTGAAGGACATAAATGCAGCACCGTTCTTTTCTCTCGCTTTGGATGAGTCAACAGACGTTTAACGGATGGAAGTCTCAACACCTGCATGAAGCTTAACCTCACCACGTATCAACCAGACTACAAAGCTATCAGCAAAACCATGCAGCACCAGAAGTCGCATTAATGGTAAGAAGTACTTTATTCATCATTGGTTAGCAACAGCATAACAACGTTATTAAAAAGAATTCAGAGACTTATTGTACTTTAAAAGTGTTGGTCTTACATAAAATGCACACATTTACTTGTATTTAGTTTTAAACATATTGTATGGCTCTCACGGAATTACATTTTAAAATATGTGGCATTCATGGCTCTCTCAGCCAAAAAGGTTCCTGACCCCTGCCATAACTGCTCTTTTTAAAGTCTAATCCAGTTATGTTTAGGGATCATTTTTAAAATCCTTCCTCCACCATGTTAGAATATGTGAGCTTTAAATAATTTTGCTCTCTTTCATTTAACATAATATATTAATTTCTATAATAATAATAATTCATTACATTTATATAGCACTTTCCTCAGTACTCAAAGCGCTATCCACACAGGGAGGAACCGGGAAGCGAACCCACAATCTTCCACAGTCTCCTTACTGCAAAGCAGCAGCACTACCACTGCGCCACCTGTGTATGTTACAGAGCATACATTATAATTTTAAGATACTAACTGATACAAAATCATAACACAACTACCTGTCTACAACGTGGCCCCCATGCAACACAATGGTTAAAAAGGTCGAATGAAACTTCACTTCCTCATACAAGTTACTGTTCTGGCAGTGAATTGACAAGAAAGTTTTAGTGAACAACCGACAGAGATAAAAAAAAAAACAACATGATTGACAAGCCAGAATGTGAAACAAAAATCAAAAATACGCTTGCAGAAATTAACAAAAATCAGTCATTCAAAGTTTTAAGCAAACGGATAATTGGAAAAAATTGGTTTTGGATCCACAACTTGGATGAGAAAGTGAGCTTACTGATGACCTTTTAACCCCTCGTGTTGATTACCAGTAGGTCATGACCTCAAAGGACACGCCCCTGACATTACAGGACACTTCTTTTCATGGATATCCAAAATAGCAGTGATTGTTAAAATCAAAATAGTAGAAAAAACAACCCAAAAATTCATCAAATAATAAAGTAAGCAGTTAGATGAAAAATCAGTATCAGAAATTAACTCTGTGACCACAAAGACTACCAAAACAAGTGCAGGATCACTCATAATGAATGAAATAACATTGTACCAATAGATACCCAATCATATCAGATGGTCTGCTAAAAATTGAAATAATAAATGAAACTATTGCAGATTTGTTGGTGCTTTGACAACAGGGTTCTTCTGGGTGGAAAAAGGCCTTTCCTTAAAAATATAAAAGGCGAAAAAGAACTAGAAATTAAAAAAGAGCCTGGAGAAAAGACAAAGAATGGCTCTTAGAATTACAGGGGTTTATAACCAGGAATACTGAATTGTACCGATAAACAAAACCAAGCCTCCCCTCTCCAGAGAATCTTTTACAGTTGGGGATGATGGGTCCATGGTGCCCAGAGGGAGTGTGGTTGGGATACACCAGAAGCTTTTGATCGGTAATATTATAAAGATTATTAATAATAATTCAAAGGTGATTTAAAATTGCTACAATGTGTTTATTGACACCCACATCTACAAGGAAAATTGCCTTATATTATGGATCTGAATAAAAGCTGAGTCAGAAAAATTCACTAACCGCCATCCTGAATTGTATTTCACTACCATATTCTTAACATGAACAACTCCGCATGCACTATAAGAAAAAAAAAAATCAGTAATGGTCTTATAGCACTTCGTTAGGTTTCCTGGCAGCTATAGTATATCGCAACTTCTGGTGTGAAGAGTCTCCATTTTTTCAACTGCAAACTATTTATATTATAATTTTGCTCAAACAAACCAGGAGGAACTGAATTTATAGGACTTACAGGGACTGCCAACATCCTTTTGTATTGTACTAGTAATTTATGCATTTTTTCCAGTCATCTTCTTCAATTACTTTATTACCTGGAAATGGGAAATAAGCACATACCACAGACCCTGCTTTAATTAATTTATAAATTGTGAATGGATGGATGCTGTAAGAGAAGGAATTACCAAATTAGTTTATTGCTTGAGAAAGGAAGAAATATGGAGGTAATTAAAAGATCAAATACCTTGATCAGAGTCATTCGTCATAAAGATAAGTGAGACAATCAAATGTGTGCAATGTCACATGTTAAGAAAAACCCATGTGTGCATTTTAACTTAAATATGGCTCGTCTGATGGAGCAAAGAAATGGAGAAAAGGAAGAAAAACAACGACCGAAGAGTGACATCAAAGATCAAGAGACGTGAGATCATCTGATTTGGATCATCATCATCAGAAGATGTAACTATGAACAAAACCGATCGCCAAACCAAAAGCCACCCAGAACATCCACCCCTTGATACTTCTGATTTTTATATCCAGACTTTGCTATCGATTTTATTTTCTATTATATTTTCTTCTATTTGGCATTGTTATACATTATTAAATACCATGTGCTTTTATATTTTCTATACTTTATGTTTTATCTAGAGTGATTGAAATAATAAATGGGTACCAAGTGTGAATTTGATGTCTACCATCATATTCACAGGGTTTGTCGAGGCTATTGAGGTTGCTTCTCAATAATTAGAACAACCATGGTAAAAACAAGACAGTGTTTGGTAAGTAAGTAACATATAACCAAAAGAGTTGTCACAATGACACCTATATGTTTGTTAGAGCTGGTGATAGTGAGTCTCTATATTGAGACTCTTACACAGAATATTACAGAGAGACTGGTACTTTGCACCACTCAAGACTGTCTGGATGGGATATCTGAGTATGCGTGTGTAGCTGTGTCCTATGTAGAATGTTGTGGAGTGACTGGAAATATACAGACTTTGTCTGGATAGGACTGCTATACAGTGGAACCTCGGTTCACGACCATAATTCGTTCCAAAACTCTGGTCGTAAACCAATTTGGTCGTTAACCAAAGCAATTTCCCCCATAGGATTGTCTGTAAATACAATTAATCCGTTCCAGACCGTGCGAACTGTATGTAAATATATATATTTTTTTAATTTTTAAGCACAGATATAGTTAATTATACCATAGAATGCACAGCATAATAGTAAACTAAATGTAAAAACATTGAATAACACTGAGAAAACCTTGAACAACAGAGAAAACTAACGCTGCAATAGTTCACGCTATAGAGCTAGGAACCGCTAGCTAAAAAAACACTTTTTTTTTTTTAATGAGTTTTAAGCACAGGGGAAAAAATGAACATTTGAAAAATCCGTAATTTAATAAACCACCAAGAAAAGTAACATTGCAACAATGCAGGCTACGAACTGATCGCTGTAAACAGAACTGAAAACAAAAACAAGCCTTCTCTACCTTATGCCTCCCTCTCTCGCTCGCTCGCTCTCTCTCTCTTTCTCTCTCGCGTGTGTGTGTGTGTGTGTGTGTGTGTCTCTAGCACGTGCCTCTGTCTTGCGCGCGCTCCTGTGTGTGTGCGCGTCTGTCTCTCTCTCGTGCTGCCTGTGTGCGTGTGTGTGTGTGTCGCGCTCTCTCGCTCTCTCTCTTGCTTGCTGCACAGGAAATGCACAGGGAGAGACTGAACATGTACAAACCGAAAGGGAACCTGGCTTGTTCGTATACCGAGTGTGTGGTCGTGAACTGAGGCAAAAGTTTGATGAACTTTTTGGTCGTAAACCGATTTGTACGTGTACCGAGACGTTCATGAACCGAGGTTCCACTGTATGTATGTGTGTGTAGACCTCTGTGTGTGGTAATATTCATGGGTGAGAGCAGATGAACTCAATAAATGTTCCTGGTAAGTCTCACAAATTTCATGATAATACTCTGGTGTTTTTCGTATTGTAAGTGTAAATGCATTCTACATAAAGTACCTGGTGGTTGGTATTACATACTTAGTGACAACATGCAGATAGCTAATACTGCTGGCCCTTTAACAAAACTAAGTTTTTTATTTGACAAAAAAAATGTAATGCAATGTTATAAGTCTAATTCGGATGTATTATCAGGTATATCAGGTCAGGTCGGAGAGCATGCTCTGGTATAGTGCGTTGCCGCACCCACCCATGATGAAACAGCTTGGGATCCTGGTTGGCAACCCCCCAGGCAGATACACAATCCAGTCCCACCTCCCTGTAAATGATCATCTTTCGCATGGCCTACAATGAATTTTTTGTTTACACGCTTGACCAACAGGTACCACACACCACTCTCCAGTGTGGCAAATCTTACTGTATAGTTTGTGTGCAATAAAACAACACAGAATGTGTTCAGTTGTAGCCCAAGTCTGAGTGCCTTCTCCATACCCCATTTACCCTAACCTGCCTCTAATGCAGTCAAATCTATGCTATTCACTCTGTAGTTACAAATGGTGCTCATGACAAGACCAAATGATGGGTTATAAAGGGAAAACAACACAAACTAAATGTTACATTTTAAATGATGTTTTATTTTAGGGTATTTTTTATGCAATTGATTGTTTTACATACCTTAAATTTTTTTTTAAATGACACTGTTCTGAGTAAAAAACACTAGTGGCATAAAAAATAAATTCAAAAGGACAAAATAACATTTCTATAGTATGGCTATATTTTATTCCGCAAGATAACACCTACAAGAAACTGAAACAAACAAAAAAATGATTATACTTACTGTTAAAGAAATTATAAATGCCTTTCAGATGCAAGCAAAATAAGCAAAAAAAAAACATCATTTGACCAAGACTGCAAAAAGAAAATGAAATCTTCAGAGAGCAGCCTGGAAAAAAATGCTTAAAAGCAGAGTGGCAGAGTGAAAAATGAGATTTTAAATCCCTTAACCTGCATGGATTAAGTCCAAGCTGTCCACACAACAGTTTTAATGGTGAAAAATGAAACCGAGAAAGCACATTCATGAACTCTTTAGGTTACATCTACCGTCTATTGCTGCAATAAAGGGAAAGGGAGTGTCAAAGACAACAATATTTTGATAAATGAGGCATGAAAGGAACTTTGACACAAAAAAGTGGTTCAGAATTAAATAACCTGAGTGGCATCAAACAGACTGAGTTGAGGGTATTGCAGATTTAATGGGAAATAATGTTTCATTTAGAAATGACGGCATGGATACCAGTGATGGAGTTTTTTTTTTTTTTCGACACCCACATATTGCTTTTCTTTTTTAAAGTTTTATTTGATGCTGTTCTATTAAAAAAGACAGAATCTTACAAAAAAGTATCAGAGACTAGGAGGAATGGCTCTCAGTTTTCACTAACAGTCTTCACCAGGGTACCTTCCCCCTGGTATCCTGGGAGCATGAGCACAATGGGCCCTAAAGGCTGGTGATAGACAATGTTTTTTCTTTTTCTCGTTAGTATCAACCAATTATTCATTCATCTATCCATTTTCAAACCTATAAAATCTGATTTTGGGTTTCCTATCCAAGTAGAATTCGGCATAAGGCTGCAGCTGAGCCTGGGTGGTGCACCAGTTCACAGTAGGGCACCTTCTTACCATAAACACCCACACTCACTCTTCCAGAGTGAACAATTAACCTAACATGAATAAATCCACTTATATTTTTTAACAGTGGCCTTAAACAGAATGCTTGATCACAATACGAGTTAAACAAGATTACAATATAGTATAAAATAAAGAACTTTTCGTAATAAAATCTAAACCCTTACCATGAGGACCTGAGACGTGTACATGACATATATTAACAGAAATCATCAAGCCTTCATCTACAGCATAAAGAACACAGAAACAGTTATAGACAAAGCAGTTCAGGAGAAATGGTACTATATATTTTGTGAAAGACTTCAAAAGTCAAGTTAGTTTAGTGTATATTGTGCCAGCACACAGTATGATCACGATATATAGAAGGATCTGTTCACGTTTGAAGGAAATGCAATGAACAAGCTAGAGAGTAGATGGTCCTTCAGTCTGGATTTGAACATGGAGTAAGACCTACGAAGAAAGGTTCAAATAGTAGGAACCACATAACTGAATAAGCATTTGTCCAGATATTCGTAACAGAATTAGGACACACAAAGAACAGCATCATAAAATCTTAACTGTGTAACTAATTATGTAGTAAGCAGCTTAAACAATTCTTGCTGACAAGCTGTGTTACAATTTCCTAAGAGTATGGGCCTTGGCTATATAGTCATGCACTGACTATGGCTTCATTTGAGACCGACCATTTGGCTATACTGTATGTTGGTTACAGGTCATTGCAATTAGGGCTCCATGATATATATATTATATACTGTATATATATATATATATATATATATATATATATAGACAGACAATGTTTTTTCTTTTTCTCATTAGTATCAACCAATTATTCATTTATCTATCCATTTTCAAACCTATAAAATCTGGTTTTGGGTTTATATATATATATATATATATATATATATATATATATATATATGTGAATTTCCCCTTGGGATTAATAAAGTATCTATCTATCTATGATTCTGATGTGGGTCACAGGTAGGCATACTTTAACTGCCAATATGGAGCAGCACAAACTGATCTTTACGTCTTTGCGTCACCAAGGCAAGTCTATGTAAGGTAGTTTTTCCTCAACCACTGGGTCACGCCACTGGTGGCTTGCAGGTTTCTATTGTTGGTTCAACAATTGGCAGGTCTGTACAATATGTTTCCCTTTTTTAAGTGAGAAAGTTTCATCAAAGAGGATTTCCAATTTCACTTGTTTAAATAAGGGGCAGTTTGCAATAGCTGCTAGTGGGTGATCAGTTAATTTAAAAAGGCAAAACTGGGTCACGGAGCCATAAAGGTTGAGAGACACTGGTGTAAGTAAGAAAGTGCGTACCTAATGTATAAGAATTAACTATGAAAATAAACCTTAAAGAGCCCTTCTAGAGTCAGAAACCATATGGGACCCTGTAAAATAATAATACTAACAAAAGATTTATTACTGTGGGTGGGTCTGTCAATTTCAAGAACACTGAAACCCTATTATTTTCCTATGGCCTTCAGCTGTAAGTACGAATTGCCTCAACTCTGTTAGCTATAAATCGACATATGACTCCAGTACCATTGGTTAATTAGAGCTATCAGAAGTATAATGTAACTAAGTGATTTTCTGTATACAAAAGTTGTAGTTTTAAGTCCCTGGAGCTGCTTACTCTTGAATATCCATCCATCCATTTTCCAACCCACTGAATCTGAACACAGGGTCACGGGGGTCTGCTGGAGCCAATCCCAGCCAACACAGGGCACAAGGCAGGAACCAATCCTGGGCAGGGTGCCAACCCACCGCAGGACACACACAAACACATCCACACACCAAGCACACACTAGGGCCAATTTAGAATCGCCAATCCACCTAACCAGCATGTCTTTGGACTGTGGGAGGAAACCGGAGCGCCCGGAGGAAACCCACGCAGACACGGGGAGAACATGCAAACTCCACGCAGGGAGGACCCAGGTCTCCCAACTGCGAGGCAGCAGCACTACCCACTGCGCCACCGTGCCGCCCACTCTTGAATATGCTACAAACAATTCCCCATGAGTAAAACATTCCTGACATTGAAGAATTCTAGTTTCTGACTCTGCCTTTTGTTAATGGTCATTGCAAAACACAATTTTACAGGAAACTGTGTTATTTTATATTGAAACAGGTAATTAGTAGGTTTAATGGGACTATTTTTAAATTATGAGATAAGTAGTTTTTTCTATTGTAGAGGTTGGTTTTACTCCTACATATTGATATATCAAAATGCCCTTTCTTAGCAAATACATACTGCCTTAGAAGTACAATCGTTCCAATTTTTTACATTTTCAAATAAGCAGAAAATACTGTTTTTATTGATGAGGGAATGAGTGAGTGAGTCAGTCAGTTAACTTTGCATTTTATACAGTATATGTAAATAGAGCAACCCTGAGGAGTAATGAGGTCATGTTGTTTGAACATTAATGCAGAATTCTAAGCTTATTGTTGCCTGTCACTTTTGTACAGGAAGAACATTATAAAGTGAGTTGTAGTAGACCACCTGAAAACTGAAAAAAACCTGGAAAAATACTTCAGCATTTGACCTATGGAGGGAGAGTCTTAGACGTTTTGATGTTAAAATAATAAAAAAGTAATCCTTAATTGCAGTAGTGTTACAGTGACAGATACTTTACTATTTAAGCTACTATCAGGTAGACAAGGTATAGTAATAATTCAGTTTTTTGTCTTCAATGATGGTTATTTTGCAGACATCTTAGTACTGATGTTATGGAACAGTCAACCATTATATGGTGAACATGTATCTATCAATGATTCTCAATTAAAGATCAATTTTATCAGCAAAACTGCACAATACAAGGTCACATAGGCAAATCAGATAACACCATGTGCTCTGCCAAGATAGCAGTATTTAGAAATGAGATCTGAGGAAAATCAAACTTGAAGTCAAAATGGGCAATGGTGAAATATCAAAAAGTCAGAGCTGTGATGCATTAGTCGAAAAGTAATTTCCCTAAAGTCTTGTCAATGGTTTGTTTTTACCTGAATGCAAAATCAAGGATGCCAGAAGCCGAGCATCAGTATGTTAAATAATAAACTGGCAATGACATCACAATGTGCTGCATCCAGGCATCACATGCTAACAATGGTCATATGTCATCAGCAACAAGCAGAGCTCACAATCTGAAAAACTAGACAAAATGGCAGCAAACAGGTAAATCAAAACATAAGGTTAAAAGCATACTAAAAATGACAAATGTTTAATTGAACTCAATGCAAAAATAAAAATCACTGCACATAAAAACCCAGAATCACAACACCATAGATATAGCGCATATCTGGAACAAACTAAAGCATAAAACATGACCACTTAGCCAAACAAGGCTGGTGTGGCGAATAGTCTCCTCTTGTTTGTTAAACTACTTATGCACTTATATCTGACTCCACATCTCAGAGTACCAGGTTTGTCTTGTCTCAGAAAAATGCTGTGGTTAAAAAAAAATAAGTTGAGAAAAACTGAAAGGTCTACAGTTGTTTTCCTGAGTACACATGCAGCTCTCTCAAGCTTAAGTCAGGCCAAAGAGAAAGAGAGAGAGAGAGAGAGTGATTGAATGTACAGTGAAAGGAACTACAGCAGCCTAATAAGACTTGAGAAAAGGTATAGTTAGAGGGTTCAGGGAGTGGCTAGCAGTCGATTCACTGAATGAGTAAATAAATTACTGACACCAGAAAAGAAAAAGAAGACAATGTCATATAGAAGGGAAGAGAAGAAACAGGATTACTAAGAGAGATATGATAAAGAGCAAAATAATAGAAAGCAAGCAGTTGACAGCCGTGATCTGATCATGAAGGAAAGATACAAATATGATTTTTTTTTTTTTTTGAAATGTGAAGAATTTTGTCAATAGTTTCCAAGTATGTATCTCTGCACCCAGAAGCTGAATGTTGAGTAGGAGGGGGCATACTTGACAGGTAGTTGACATGTTCCCAAAACACAGACCTAGACCAAGAACAGCCAACCTAAGAGCCACACTAAGATCTTTAATTCTAAGACTGAATTTTACAAAGGCCAACTTGAATATTTCCAATTAAATTGGACAATAAAGTTAAGCCTACCAGATAGGATACAGAGGTGCAAATGATGGCAAACCTTAACTTGTGAAAACAGATTTACATAAATCCTTTCTCTCTTTGCTTTCTGACCGCAAGGTCCTACAATGGATAGTGCTCACAACAGAAAAGATCACTGGGACCTCCCTACCCACCATTGAAGACATTGTTATCAAATGTTGTAGTGGCAAAGCCTATGGCATTATGAAGGATCACTCCCATCCTTCCCACAGTCTTTTTGTCCTATTTCCATCTGGCAGAGTGTATCGTAAAATGTGAAATATTTCTGCAAGTTTCTTCAACAGCTATTACCTCTTGGCTGTCTGGATTATGGACTATGTGCTGTTCACCTCCCCTCAGATCTGCATCTAGTAGTTGATCCGAAAGATATACCATAATCATACATCTGTTATTATTGTGTCTTATGGTCAGTTGTTGTTATCATTAATCAAGAATTAATTAATTATCTCAAATTATTCAATCTATACATTTATTTATTTAATCAATATGTATAATGTAGTGTGGTATAGTTTTAGTATAGTACAGTTCCTTACCTTTCCTGCACTTATCCTGTTTTTATGTTATACTGTATGTGTTCTATTTGATTGTGTATATGTTGCACTGAAGTCCTGGGGAATGGCATTTCGTGCCACTGTATGCTATAATACTCTGTATAGATGGTATGACAATAAAGTCATCCCTACTCAACACTGTAGTCCTTGACACTTGACATTGCCCCTCCTACTCGACATTCTGCCTTTTCATAGTTTCAGACAAGATTGTCTTCTCCTCTTCTAATCAAGTCCAAGAAGTACCTGGCCTTAACAAGTGGTTAACTATAATGTCAAATGTGAAAAGATGATATTTTGTGTTGACCAAGAGACCAGATAATCTCCATTGTCAAAAAAGACCGGCTAGTGATTTCTCAACAGCAGTCTTATTTGGACCAGAGTGATCAGTTTATTGTGATTGCTTCAACATAATTCAAAAGAAATTATCCTCGACTGGCCATGGAAAGGAGATCAAGAGGATTGATCAGCTGATAATAGCTCTTTAGGAGGACATAGTTGTGAAAGGGAGTAATGTAAGGGATAGCAGTGAAAAATTAGTAACAAGCAAATAATCAGAGTATGAGAGATTAGAAGGAGATACAGCTGTAAGGTTACACCCTCTGGAGACAAAGAATGGCCAAAAGCATCAGTAGTAAACTTCAAGGATTTGATAACTGAGAAGAGAGAAAATCAAAATTAACAGAAGTAGAACAGCAGCTGACTTGGAAGAATGCGACTATTAATCTAATTGGTACAAAGAAAAATAAAAATTCACTTGTGATTTGGGTTTTGCCTAGATTGCCTTTTTGTTTTAGACAACTCCATTTTGCTACAGTGCTCTTTGAAACTTTACAGTTATCATACTGCATCTTTTGTAGAAATAAAACCTTGTTGTTTCTTTGTTTGCCCATTTTTTTTCTAGACAGGGTTTGGCGGTATATTCCTTCTAGTGTTTTTGTAAGGTTTTGGGAGGATTTACTCGCTTTGGAACTCCTAGTCCTTAATAGTTGACAGGTCACTGAACGAGAATAAAAACAGAAAGGAGAAGGAAAGGTAATAGTAACATGTCTGCAGGACGTGAAAAATGGGTAAAAACATTTAGAGAAAGTAAATGATGACTACACAATCCTCACCTTGGCCCAGTCAGATGGGGTATAGAATTTTTCTGCAAGAAGCATGAAGACAGAATAAGTAAATGAACTTCTTGAGAAGAAGATGACTTTTCAAAAAATAGATTTTGAGAGTTTTTAGATTAGAAATTTGCTTAATAAAGTGACAGCATCAAGGAAAGAAATACAATCGTCAGGGGACTAATTTAAAAATCCATGCGAAGAATTAACTTAAACCTAAATTTAAGAGTATTTTCTAAAACTTCACTAAAGTGCCCAGAGGGGACTGGGCGGTCTCGTGGCCTGGAACCCCTACAGAGTTTATTTTTTTCTCCAGCTTTCTGGTGTTTTTTTTTTTTGTTTTTTCTGTCCACCCTGGCCATTGGACCTTACTCCTTTTCTAGGTTAACTAATGTTGTCTTATTTTAATTTCTTATTATACATCTTATTATACATTATACATCTATACAGTACATTAGAAATACTGGATACTTTGCTTAGTCTGTTTTAATATTTATAGTGAAGACACTACCTTGATAAGTGATTAATAATGCTACAATGTCCCATTTTAATTTAGTAATATCTGAAACATTCAGACACAAACTTTAGGTATTTTATGATGTCCACAGCAAAAGCAACACCTTTAACACCTTGTTCTTTTGGCTGCTCCCGTTAGGGGTTGCCACAGCGGATCATCTTTTTGCATATTTTCCTGTCCTCTACATCTTGCTCTGTCAAGAATCAACACCTTTAACTATTGCAAATGAATTCATTTAAATGGAGATAAGCACACTTTCTATTGCGTTGTCTCAATAGGCTTTCTGCATTATCCTTCTAGTGGCTTATACTGTAGCAGTATGTTAGTGTCATTCTCCTGTTGTTTGTCCTCTTTTGGTTGACAGTTTTTCTTTATGGTATAAGTTTTCACATTTCACATTAGGTTAATTTAGTGCATTATTTTGTGTTTGTTTGTTATTGCTTTTGTATAAACCTCATACCATCACAAGTAAGCCTTTTTAAAAAAAAAAAAAAAAAAGCATGCGAGTAGTAACCTACTATTGAATGTACATGTAGAAAAGTTTGTAAGAACACTTCTCAGTTTGAGACCATTTTTAAGTCATTGTCAAGTTTGATTAAACCCAGCTTCACGTTTAAGATCAAATCTGCTCATACAATCTTATATACTAGCGACTTGGCGCGCGCTATGCTGCGCGTTGGAATGATCACAGTTGAAGGACTCCCTGTTTAAACGCGCCTGGCAGACGTGAACTGGGTCCTTCATCGCACCGCATTTGATTTTTGCATGGGAAACAAAATTTCAAAACAAAACCCATGATTCACGAAGTGTGGGACACAGACTAATCAGAATCGTATACACATTGTGTAAATGGTTGTAAGGAAGAGGAGTGGAGACGTGTCGTTGCGGTAATGTCTATGAGTGGTGAATGTCAGTTTGTTGCGAGCGAGAACGGTGAGAGCGTTCACTCGGAGTTTCTTGGGAGACCGTATGTTTCTGTATATTACGGTTGTTTTGCAATCGTAAGGACCTCTCGTCGGGTGTCTCATTGGCACGCTTTTGCCTCTTTCTTTCGCGATCACGGCGTAATCTGTCTTCTCTCTCTGTAGGGGTTTCAGTTGCCTTTCGTTGTACGGCAGAGACGCGTCGTTGAGCTAATCTGTGTGAATGCTGAGTGTCCGTTTCTTGCAAGCGACTGGCATGCCTTTGCCTGTTTGCTTCGTGATCACGCTGAAATGTGTCCTCTCTCGCAGGAGCAGGTTCAGTTGCCTTTCGTTTCGGCATTGTTCGATAAGGTCTCCTCCGTACAAGTGCACATGGGTAGCAGAAGACGGAAAGGCATAGTGGGCCGGAAGGGAGAAAATAGAAAATCGCGGCTTGAAACACCCATCCGACTCAGACGCGGGGCTCGAAATACTCAAGTGCACATGTAGCAAAGTGTATAAATGTTATTTATAATTTTATTTTTTTTTTTTGTTATGAACTTCCCCAAAAGAGTTGATCCCTGTAAATAGTTAATAGTATATCAACAATATAATCTGTTATATTACGGGCGTTAATTAGCGTCACACCTCATAACCTGCATACACCACGTTTTTGGCTCCAACGCCAGAAGCGCGGTGGACGCTGTAAGGGTAGGTTGTGGTTTCTGTTTCTTTCGTGATTTTTTTATTTCATTTACTTTGTGTTAATAATTTATAATCGATTTCATTTATTATTTAATAGGCAGAGGGTAGAAGACGTTAATGTGACGCTCTGTCTATTTTCTTTACTTTTGTTTTGAAAAGGTATGCTATATATATATATATATATATATATATATATATAGATATATATTTTCTTTAATTTTCACTTGTTGAGAATATATAATTAGAATTTTTTTTGTATAAAGTCTATGTGTATTGTAAATAGTTCTCTTTGGAAAATTGGATTAATTTTTTTTTGTAAATAGTTTTCATATGTAATGTGTTTGTGTAAATAAAAACGCGAGAAGCGCGGTGGACGCTGTAGGGGCAGAGGGGAGAAGACGTTAATGTGACGCTATTTCTTTACTTTTCTTTTGAAAAGATTTTCGGGAACAGGAAAAATAAAAGCAAAGGGGAAAGAACGGAGGGGGGTAAGCAGGAATTCTGAGAGGGGAAGGACTGGGGCTTTTCTATGGGGCGGCTATACAGCCAAAAGGAACCCGGACACGGACACCGAGCTGGGCTTTTATTATATAGATAAATGCCTACATGTGGAAGTGTGTGGGTGTGTCCGTCTGTCTGTCTGGCCCGGATGTGGGAAGTGAGAGGTGAAGGTCAGGGTAAGAGTTCCACCTCAGAGGAAACAGAAAATTCACTTGGCCATTAATAACACAAGCAAGGCCAGCACGTCAGCAAAACGAAACCTCAGAAGAAAGACAAAGTCTCTTAGCCGCTAACATCGGCGAAACGGTATCCCTTTTACTTTTCCTCCTGCCGCAAATGCACAAGCGATGTGAGCATGTCGGCCAAACGAAACCTCTGAAGAAAGACAAAGTCGCTTAGCCGCTAATACACAAGCGATGTGAGCATGTCGGCAAAACAAATCCTCCTAGGAGAGAGATGCTCAGAGTAGTTCCTTTCAATTACCTGACATCTCCACATTTCAATTTTTTGTCTGACGATTTCAATAGTTTCTAGATACCCAGACTTTTTATAGCATGGGCAAACACAGCTAGTTGTATTATAAATGAGGCTGCTTGTGTCTGGCTGTGGATGACAACCAGCCTGACAACATTTAAGACGATTGATCAACCACTTTAAAAAAACATTGATACTTCAACTACCAAAACTCAACCTAAAATGCTGATAAACTTTCCTCTGAGTAATGCCAATTTACTATTTCATTTAACTGCCACAATTTGAAAATGGTTTTAATTTATCAAATCCCAGATTTAAAGCAGCCAGTAACTGAAATGTCAGCAATCTAACACCAAATGAAAAAAAACAGATCAAAGGACTGGGTAGGAGCAGGGAACTATCAAGCAAACAAACAAAATATACTGTACATAAGCTGCCCCAGTGTGGCGGAAGTGCCAGCTGTCTCCCCGGAAGCACTCCGGGTGTCCCTGTTCCACTTCCCCCAGCACTTCCTGGTTTGGCGGAAGTGCTGCGGTCCAGGGTCCTCCAGGTATTGGGGTCCCCCTGGCGGTGACCACGGGCCCCTACACGGTCGAGCTTCCCAGCTCTGTACCCGCGGTCCCCAGGACGGTTGCCCCCTTGAGGTCTGGAGGAGGAATATGCCCTCCTCCTGTCTTCCTGGGCATCCCAGGTGGGCACCACACCCTGTGATTTTCACCTCTTTCAAGAACTCAAGGATGACCACAATGGCAGTAGTAACAAAGCTGTTGAAGAACCGAGGAAGTATCAGAGTGTCTGATTTAGACTGGTATTAGAAGGGGTTTCTAGCTAGCACAATGCTGTTACAAATTATGACAATTATGTAAAAAATGAAGACTGTGGCAAATACATTTAGTTATTCCATGTCTATGTTTAATCAATCCTATAATAAATTACAAGCAATAAAAAAATGGGTTGCTAAACTTTATTACACTAGCCGATTAGAAAAAGTGGCTCAATTAAGAATTTTGTTAAATTTATATGAATATAATAATATAATTCATTCCGATTCCAATTTACATAATCCATTCCAAAATATTACTCAAACACTTTTGAATTAAAGCTTTTTACATTTTCTTTTTCCCCTCCTCTGGCACATTTAGAGTTCTGCTCAAAAACCTCTTTTGTATGAGAGAGTGCAGTTAATGTGAATGAAAAGTCCCTATTAACGAGTATGCAAAGTCGTTTTCTATTTGAATTAAAGATTGTATGATAGGTTCAGATGTTTAATGAAATAGCATTCTCATCCAACAAGTGTGTAATTCTGAATTTTAATATATTCCAAAATGAAATGAAAAAATAACTAATTGCCTACAATTTTTCCTATGCTTATCATTAATGAGCACTCATATGCATTACTTTCAAAAGTGGTACCCAAATTGGACTGAAGTAAAAATTTCTCTGATGAAAAGTAAAGTTTGAAATAATAAAAAAAATAAAGAGCTGCTTACATTTTTTCCACTGCCACTCATTGAAGACTAAAATGAGTTCTGTCTGCTGAATTACCATCAAACCCCACTATGGGGTGGGGTACCCCACTTGTATGCACTAAGTTCTATAAATATAACTAATATTTTAAATTTAAATTCATGTGTTAGTAAGAGCAACTGTATTGTGGCTGCTTATTATTATATACTGGATACAAAAAGAAGCAATTCAGTTGGAGAGAGTACCTCTGTCTGTGCACTACCTCTGAACCAGAAAAGCAACAAGTTAAAATATATGGAGACAGGCCTAGATAGATAGAAGATAGATAGATAGATAGATAGATAGATAGATAGATAGATAGATAGATAGATAGATAGATAGATACTTTATTAATCCCCAAGGGGAAATTCACATACTCCAGCAGCAGCATACTGATAAAAACAATATTAAATTAAAGAGTGATAACAATGCAGTGCAAGTTAAAAAATGCAAGGTGGAGAATGCAAGGCAGGTATAACAGACAATAACTTTGTATAATGTTAACGTTTACCCCCCCAGGGTGGAATTGAAGAGTCACATAGTGTGGGGGAGGAACAATCTCCTCAGTCTGTCAGTGGAGCAGGACAGTGACAGCAGTCTGTGGCTGAAGCTGCTCCTCTGTCTGGAGATGACACTGTTTAGTGGATGCAGTGGTTTCTCCATGATTAGCAGGAGCCTGCTCAGTGCCCATCGCTCTGCCACGGATGTCAAACTGTCCAGCTCTGTGCCTACAATAGAGCCTGCCTTCCTCACCAGTTTGTCCAGGTGTGAGGCTTCCCTCTTCTTTATTCTGCCTCCCCAGGACACCACCGCATGGAAGAGGGCGCTCGCCACAACTGTCTGATAGAACATCTGCAGCATCTTATTGCAGATGTTGAAGGACGCCAGCCTTCTAAGGAAGTATAGTCGGCTCTGTCCTCTCTTGCACAAAGCATCAGTATTGGCAGTCCAAACGCCAAACAGAAGAATGACAAAATGGAGAACACAACATACCCAATACTAAAAAACATCACAACCAAATCTTGTAAAGAGACTTTGTTTACAATATGTACTGCTTTTTAGGTGGTTTTGCTTTGAGTACTTAGTTATAGTGGTTTGTTGGGATTCTGAATCCATTCCTGACATTATTTTTTGCTTTGTCTTCTTTTTGATATAGTTGATCATTTGTTGTGTCTTTCCCTTTATTTATTTTGATCGCAGTGTTGTCTTGATATTACTACGGAAATTACTCAGAAGTATGCATGCATAACATCACCATCTCAATGGTAGAATATTAACTCTGGGCACCTCCTTATTATCCTTATTTGTTTTAGTTACTACAGATTAAGATTTTGTGTTGGCTGGATAAAAAATTGGCCTGATCTTGGTGTGTTTTCATTTCATCTCCAAATCCTCATTTCAAATCTTTACTGCTATTTTTCAGCGGAGCAAAAACAAACGCATCTCCAATCTTTGACTTCATTCCTGATCTCTCTTTCACTCTCCTTTTCTCTCTGGACAAGCGACTTTTATACCAGGGACCTCATGCATAACACAGTGTGCAGAATTTGCACTATAACATGACGTAAGCACAAAAGTGGAAATGGGCTTACGCACAAAAGAATCCAGATGCATAAATCTGTGCGAACTTCCATGTTCTTCCGCTCCATAAATCCCGGTCAGCGTGAAAAGTAACGCAAGTGCATGCACCTGCTGTCCTGCCCCAAATCAATATAAATAACCCTTAAGCTCAGCCTTCTGTGAAAAGACAATGGCAAAAGCAAGAGGGAAAATGGAAGAATTTCAGTGAGTACCAAGTGGAGGCAAGGAAAAACATACTATTTGTTGGTTTAAACAGTGGTATAAACAACAAAAGGAAATTGATTGAGTGACGTAGTGTGTCGGAGAAACTCAAAAGCTCAAGTTCACAAAGTTGCACAGTGTCCGAAATAAAAAAAGAAGTTGTTACATATAAAAGTGAAAAGGCGAGTCATAGCCCACCGTTTGAGTGTCACATGAAAGCTTATTAGGGTACAGTGAAAAAAAAAAAGGCACACAGTGGGGAAAAAAGCACGAAATGCCAACTTTAATCTCTAAATTTCCACTTTAATCACGTAGTTTATTTTGTCAGTAAAGTAGAACATCATAAACGTCATCCTAAATCGTTTAATTTACAATTTTCTCAATCCCATCATAACTAAAGTAGCACGTTAAATGCTTTGTTTTGTATTTGATCTTCTATGTGCTCTATGTGTGTGAATCACTATGTGCTTCCGGGCATTCTCTTCCTCCGACAGGACACAGAATCCATTACATTCGTGATATTACAGCTCTCTTAATAATTAAGATACTGAGATGTATACGTGATATCATTTTCATGATGATAGGAGTTAAAGCATGTTATTAAACATGGGAACACGGTGGCGCAGTGATTGTTCATGTCTCACGCAAGATGCTTGCTACTCCATATGTGACTTTCAATGAAATACTTTATTGTAGCAGTACTGTCTCTTTCAAACGTACTAACCTCCAATTCCTGTCCTTACTATTCTTTCTCCAAATACCCAGTTGCCACACAATCAGCTCTGTAATAGACATTAAGCCATCTGTAAGCTTAGAACGGCGATTCTTCAAAAATTTTAAGGAACTTTGAAATATCTTCGTAGTATGTGTTTAATTATTCTATCCATCTATCCTTCCAGTGTCACGTCAGCACCAGCAAGAATACAGTGCGAGGCAGGAACAATCCGTGAACGGAGCGCCAGCGGCTCGCTAGCGCTGCGGCACCGTGTAGTTAAAGTTTTATCTGTATAATATAATAAATATATTTTGCTGCATTTCATCTTAAAAATGATATCGTCATCATATGTAAATACGTGCTTTATAAAGTGTCTCAGGTTGTGCAATATTATAACTATCGCAAGTTTACAGTGAGGTTATTGTACTTATAAGTACAAACAGTTCTACAAGGAGCACTTGATGGACTGATTGAATGTGTTTAGAGTTCTTGGGATGAAACTGTTTATGAACTGCGAGGTCAGTACAGGAAAGGCTCTGAAGCGTTTGCCATATGAGAGCAGTTCAATAGGCAGCATGGCTGAGGCAGTGTGTGCTTGATACTGTATACCGATAATTCTCTTTCCGATCAGCTGCTGTACAGCTGCACTCAGATACATTGATATAAATACTCAGAGTGGTGCAGTGAGAGAAATATGGAAAAAGATGATCCGATGTGGCAACCCCTAACGGGAGCAGCTGAAAGAAGAAGAAGAAGGTCAAGTGAGAGTAACAACGCTAAAGCAGTTATGGTATTTGGAATAGTATGACCATTCTGTGGACCATTATACTGTTACTGGTTAATTACAATCAGATGCATTAAACTAAAACAATATGCGGTTAATTTCAGTGTATTTATAAAGCTGCGTCAGGGATGTGGATCTAAAAAAGAATGGGTAACCACACAGGAACAGTAGCACTGCTTTGAGGTTGGGTGCCACCAGTCTGCAAAATCGAGCAGAGAACTTGCGTACGACAGGGTATGAGCTACCATGGAAATGTGCGTGGCTTTACTCCAAGTTTAGGTTTTATACATCACGATTTGAATGTGGAAACGTTCTTATGCAACATTTTTGTGGGTATGCACCATTTATACATAAGGCCCCAGTTGAGCTCTTACCCCATCTCACCTCTTAACAATAAAATCTAACAGCCTCTGTCCGAAAAGTGATCCGCATAACTTCATCTGAGGTCAGGAAAACCCTTCCAAAGACCTCGGTTCATACTATTAGAGCTCCCACTGGTAGAACTGACTGCTCCTCTTGAGACCCAATTCAAATTTAAGGAAACAGGCAACAACTAGAACTTCCTATTTCTGTCATACTAGGCAGCACATTCCCACTAATCCTGAGCAGGACTCCTTTATTTCCACCTAACATTCAGGGGAATCTGGAAGTGCATGAGAGAAAAAGGATTATCAGAGACATATTTGAGGATTGTGCAGGATATGTATGAGGGAGTTGGGGACTCAGGTTAAAAGTAGTGTTGGGGTAACATACAAGATCCCAGTTAGAGTAGGTCTGTACCTGGGATCTTTTTTAAGTGCTTACCTCTTTGATGTGGTTATGTATAAGTAGAGTTATGGGATAAAAGTCCAATCCCACTGGTGCATGCTTTTTTGCTGATGACATTTTGTTTTGTAGCTCCAGGAAACAGGAAACGGAGAGAAAGTTGGAAGAATATAGATGGGCTTTGGAAGATAACGGGTTGAAGATAAATAGGAGGAAGACAGAATATATGAGGCTTAAGATGATCAAGATTCATAAGTTTGCCTTCAGGGAGAGCTACTTAGAAAAGTGGATATATTTAAATATCTAGGATCAGTGGTAGCCCACGATGGAATACTAGATGCAGAGATAACCCATAGAGTGCAGTGTGGATGGATCAATTGGAAGAAGTTATCAGGCGTATCAGGAGTTGTGTGACTAAAGAATTAAAGAAAAGGTTAAAGGTAAGGTTTTTAAGACAATGGCAAGACCAGAAATGATCTATAGAGCTGAGACATGGGCAGTAAAGGGAGTGCAGGAGAAGAAGTTAGATGTGACAGAAATGAGAATGTTGAGATGAATGTGTGAAGTTACAAAAAAGGACAGAATAAGAAATGAGACAATCAGAGGTACAACAAAAGTAGGAGAGAAATCTAAGAGAGTATTAGAAAGTAGGTACAAGTGGCATGGACATGTGATGAGGTGAGACAATGAATATATGGGCAAAAAAGTGATAAGAATGGAAGTACAAAAGAAGAGAACACGAGGGTGGTCAAAGCAAGGTGGACGAATAAAATAAAAGATGTGAATTAGAAGGTCTAGACTGGCGAGTAGGTGCAGGACCGAGATGTTTGGCAGAGGTTGTTCAAGCACATCGACCCAACTAAGAAGTGGGAAAAGAAGAATAATAGCCTGGTGACAGTCACCCACAGTTTTTCTCATTATTATATATCTGTTTGAAGTTACATGTTTTTCTTTTTTTTTTTGGTTCTATTTAAATTATTTCTCAAGACCTTATGTATTTCAGTTGTTTTTATATGTGATTTGATAATAGTGTACTGGCTCTTTAAATGTAGTTATGGTCCATCTTCTTTGTAAATGGAGCCCCAATAGATGGGACTACCCTTCCTTCATTACTTCTGAGCTCTCCCTCAGGGTATTTAAGCCAGCTGGGAAGGCTCAGGAGTGGAAATAATTCATTAAAATGGAGTTTCATGCGAGTACTGTGTTTTGTTTTAAATTGTTTGGAATGGTTTCTATTGCTTTGTTATTAGATTCTTCTCCTTGTTAGTGGATTGAGCTTATTTTCGGTGGTTTGCCTTTAAGGCAATGACTTTCTTGCCTGTTTTTGCTCTATTGAGGTTTTCTTTATTATTTTGAATAAATTTTTCATTTATAAGAAATTCTTCTTGTTCTTTTTTATACAAGCCGAATTCATAATTTTCCTGTTGCTCATTTTTCTTGTTTGCATCTGTGCAATGTAGCCTGAGAGTTAGTATGATCATGTGATTGGACAGCCTGATCCACGTCGGATGCTGTGTGGGCCACTCACGTCATCTTTCTCTCTCTCTCTCTCTCTCTCTCTCTCTCTCTCTCTCTCTCTCTCTCACTCTCTTACTCTTACTCTTACTCTTACTCCTGCTTTTTACAGCTTGTGGATCAACAATGTTTAACAGAGAAGGTAATGAAAGTAACAAATTAATCCAATTACTTTTTTCTTTTCCCAACTGGGACCCTACAGTCAGTTGGGGCCCCTAGGCTGTTAGCCTATTCGGTAATCCATCCCTCCTTACTAAAGCCTAATCCTATCTCTTGCATATAAAGCAGGACTGATAAAAACATGAGTATATATTTTGTCTAATTAATTAAGGAAGACACTCTACTAAACAATTACTCCTACAATAATAAAGCTTATGGTCAATGGTGAAAACCAGCTGTAAAGATTGTCACGATTTTTAAACAAACCGTACCTTAAAATAAACCTTTGAATGTTAAACAAAATGTCTCTTATAGAGCAGATGCTGGGTTCATATAGCAATGGCTCAGAAACATTGTAAATAGGCAAAGTGTGTTACTAGGCCAATTTTATCATCTGATAAATTATTCTATTAAGCAGGAAAGAAATTTGCTGTCTTAAACATTTTAAAATACTGTATCAAATATTATTTTATTACATTTAAAATGTATTCAACAGCTCCAGAGTGCAGAATACTTATGTCACAATTGTAACATTAAAGGTTTATCCTAATTTAACACACCTGGATCCTGTGATAACTGTTATGCAAACTGATGTCTTGGTTTCAAGGCACTGAGGTCGGATGTTCTTCATAAATTCACACTCATCAGTTGTAATGCCACACATGACCAGAAGAGAGCAGTGAAAAATCACAGACAGTCTTTCATGTTAAGCTTTTTTGTGTGTTATAAATTTAAACATGTGCATTCCTGAGTAGTCTTGTCCTTACAGAGTAGTCATACTATAAAAAGTAAATATGTAAAATAGATTGCTTTATATAGTATTTGCACTTATTTCCTAAAAAACAATTTCATAAGTTCAAAACCTGATCGTTAGGAGGCACTAATATATCAATCTTACAGATTCTCAAGGTAAGGTTACAATTGCAAACAAATGTCTTGCAGCCATTAAAATGAATAAGTAATAGGAAAAAAAAGTCAGTCATTGTCCAACCCGCTATATCCTAACACAGGGTCATGGGGGTCTACTGGAGCCAATCCCAGCCAGCACAGGGCACAAGACAGGAACAAACCCCGGGCAGGGCACCAGCCCACTGCAGGACACACACACACACACCAAGCACATACTAGTGACAATTTAGGATCGCCAATGCACCTAACCTGCATGTCTTTGGACTGTGGGAGGAAACCAGAGCACCTGGAGAAAACCCATGCAGACACGGGGAGAACATGCAAACTCCACACAGGGAGGACCCAGGAAACGAACCAGCGTCTCCTAACTGCAAGGCAGTAGCGCTAACACTGCGCCACCCTCTTAAGTGTAAACCATTTCCTTCATATTTTGTAAGCTTATGATAAATAGAATTAAGGTGTAAAGTAGCTGTGCTTCCCAACTAAGACGGTTAAAATCTAAGTAATCAACGTAGACCTTAGCTTTAACATTTGCAGTGCACCATGCAATGCATATGTCTCCATTATATTGTTAATGTTTGTGATGCACAATATGTTGGAATGACAAATTCACTTTATGATTGAAAATGTTTGTGATACACCACCTTTTGGAATGACAGAGACATAGCAACCGGACACACACACACTTATCCTTTTATTAAGGTGGAAATTAGTATTAGAAGTTAATACAGTACATGCATATGTACTCTTTTTGTTTTGGTTTTATAAATGTAAAAACATTACTATAACTTATAGCGACCATAAAATGTTATTCACGTTTGCATGTTTCTCTTCAAGATTCATTTCCAATGTATTTCCAACTTTTTTATATGCTGACATATTTTGAAGTCTTTGAGACATCAGAATTTTTCTCAAACCAAGGTAAAAATCAAACTCTTACTTCAAAAAAAAAAAATTAACAGTTGTAAAAGTGTGTTAACATGACGGCTTGCACGAATGTGAAAATGGTGTGATTTATTACTATAACTAAAATATTTCTATTGCCACTATTACTTCTATTCCAATTTTTACTATTAATATTCTAATATTACTAGTAGTGCTTTTACTACCATTACTTTTGCTAGTAAGCTGTATTTTGATAGGTAATAGTATTGTGGCTGTTTTACTGACAGTTAAAGTAGCACTTCTAACACTTTTAACACAAATACAAGAGCAAATAGCATTTTACTACTACTGGTGCAACTTCATCTCAGATTACTACCACTACAAATGGTATTATTACTACTAAGCTTAGGCTAGTTTAACTAGTACATCTATTACTGTAACTTAAACTACAAATAACACCTTCAATTTTAACTCCATCTATCATTAACACTAGTACAACAATCTCTTTAACTATTACTTCCACCACTATACTAGTATAACATGTACTTCTACTAGTGCTTCTAATGATAGTCCAAGTAGCACTAGCAATGCTACTATTCGGGGCTTGAAGTGGGCTGGTACACACAGATTTGGATTATCAGTACCTCTCCATTTTTTGCATCTGTGGACCGACAGTGCTTGGTGTTTGCTGGCAGTCTTTGTTACCATGCCAACATGCGTAAAGCATCACAATCTCCCAGCTTCTTTCCAAAAGTAAGTACAGTGGTGTGAAAAACTATTTGCCCCCTTCCTGATTTCTTATTCTTTTGCATGTTTGTCACACAAAATGTTTCTGATCATCAAACACATTTAACCATTAGTCAAATATAACACAAGTAAACACAAAATGCAGTTTGTAAATGGTGGTTTTTATTATTTAGGGAGAAAAAAAAATCCAAACCTACATGGCCCTGTGTGAAAAAGTAATTGCCCCCTGAACCTAATAACTGGTTGGGCCACCCTTAGCAGCAATAACTGCAATCAAGCGTTTGCGATAACTTGCAATGAGTCTTTTACAGCGCTTTGGAGTTATTTTGGCCCACTCATCTTTGCAAAATTGTTGTAATTCAGCTTTATTTGAGGGTTTTCTAGCATGAACCACCTTTTTAAGGTCATGCCATAGCATCTCAATTGGATTCAGGTCAGGACTTTGACTAGGCCACTCCAAAGTCTTCATTTTGTTTTTCTTCAGCCATTCAGAGGTGGATTTGCTGGTGTGTTTTGGGTCATTGTCCTGTTGCAGCACCCAAGATCGCTTCAGCTTGAGTTGACGAACAGATGGCCGGACATTCTCCTTCAGGATTTTTTGGTTGACAGTAGAATTCATGGTTCCATCTATCACAGCAAGCCTTCCAGGTCCTGAAGCAGCAAAACAACCCCAGACCATCACACTACCACCACCATATTTTACTGTTGGTATGATGTTCTTTTTCTGAAATGCTGTGTTCCTTTTACGCCAGATGTAACGGGACATTTGCCTTCCAAAAAGTTCAACTTTTGACTCATCAGTCCACAAGGTATTTTCCCAAAAGTCTTGGCAATCATTGAGATGTTTCTTAGCAAAATTGAGACGAGCCCTAATGTTCTTTTTGGTTAACAGTGGTTTGCGTCTTGGAAATCTGCCATGCAGGCCGTTTTTGCCCAGTCTCTTTCTTATGGTGGAGTCGTGAACACTGACCTTAATTGAGGCAAGTGAGGCCTGCAGTTCTTTAGATGTTGTCCTGGGGTCTTTTGTGACCTCTCGGATGAGTCGTCTCTGCGCTCTTGGGGTAATTTTGGTCGGCCGGCCACTCCTGGGAAGGTTCACCACTGTTCCATGTTTTTGCCATTTGTGGATAATGGCTCTCACTGTGGTTCGCTGGAGTCCCAAAGCTTTAGAAATGGCTTTATAACCTTTACCAGACTGATAGATCTCAATTACTTCTGTTCTCATTTGTTCCTGAATTTCTTTGGATCTTGGCATGATGTCTAGCTTTTGAGGTGCTTTTGGTCTACTTCTCTGTGTCAGGCAGCTCCTATTTAAGTGATTTCTTGATTGAAACAGGTGTGGCAGTAATCAGGCCTGGGGGTGGCTACGGAAATTGAACTCAGGTGTGATACACCACAGTTAGGTTATTTTTTAACAAGGGGGCAATTACTTTTTCACACAGGGCCATGTAGGTTTGGATTTTTTTTCTCCCTAAATAATAAAAACCATCATTTAAAAACTGCATTTTGTGTTTACTTGTGTTATATTTGACTAATGGTTAAATGTGTTTGATGATCAGAAACATTTTGTGTAACAAACATGCAAAAGAATAAGAAATCAGGAAGGGGGCAAATAGTTTTTCACACCACTGTATGTCTTGACAATCAAAATTCCAAGAGGGATACCCCTCCACTTCCCATTCTATTGGGAAATGAGACTTAAGCAATTACAAATCTACACTTTAGGCACTGATACTATTAACTATCATTTATACCAGAACAACTACTACTCCTACCACCAATGCTAGCACCAGTATCAGTTGTATTATTACTTCTACTAATCCAAATATCAGTACAACTAGTACCTTTATTAATACCAGTAAAAGTAGCACTCATATTATTAGTACTAATACTAATATCAACAGAACTTGAAATGCTAGTGAAAATGGCACTTTTACTACTACCACCACAAGTAATATTACTAAAACTATACTACTACAACAACTACTACTAGTAGTACAAACAGTAGTTCTCCATCAGCTACTGCTAATACTACTACTGGTATTGCTACCATTTCTACTTCTATTTCTGTAATTTATTAGCAAGTAAACAGGAAATTGTGAAGTTTGAGGAGTGTTGAGATATCTGTGCATAAAGAAGGTGGAGGATGCTTACAAAGGAGAAGGAGGAATATGTTTTATTTAGACAAAAAGCTTCTCCCTAAAGTTCTAATGCAGGAGCATGAATAAATAAATATCAAAATATTGGAGTAATTTCAAAGGATGAGAATCAAAATTCAAAGAAGCAATATGGTGTCTCATGCAATGAGTTAATTTTATACATACATACATATATATATATATATATATATAATATATACACACACACACACACATATATATATACAGTATATATATTTACACATATATTTAGGAACTGATCTATTTAATTCTGAAACAGTTTACGACTTCCCCCATGAGGGAAGACTTTTTGTTTCTTTAAAACCAAAAGGAAAACCAGTGAAGTCATTAGAGTTACATTAAGGTGACAATCTTAGTACCATCTGTCTGACATTAGTGTTAAATTTCAATTAGACTATAATAATCTGAGCTGCACTGCATACAAGTGCAAGTGCTGAGATGATGTGATGCCTAAAACCAAATTAATTCCTAAGTGATGTTTAACATCATTGCAAAGGAACTAATTAGCTCATTGCTTTGTTGAGTTATGCATGCTGATTTCAGCATTGTGAATGCCAACGCTTGCATCCTCAATGTCAACCATTTTAGGAAATAGCCGCTTGAGTATAATTTCACATCCCCTTAGGCACTTTCACTTTTACCAAAGTGAAAGTATACAAAAAATAATAAAAGCAGATATAGGCACAATTATGGTATGTATAACATAAAATATACATGCTTTGATTGCAATAAATATACACAAGCAACCAGAAGCATTTTTACCTCATAATGCAAACAATGACATGAATTTCTATAACTCTTATAACTAACTCATACACTTTTTATAATTTGGAAGGCATTTCAAATGGTAGAAGTTGCCAGGGGCAAGGGCAACACCAAGGCCCTAAAGAGAAGAGGAAACTCCTAAAGGAAACCTTTCAGGAGAGAGAGCAATAAAGAGAGATCCATGCTGTCAGGGACTCAGTTACCAGTGCAAGAAAAGCATGAGAAACAAGAGGTGTTCACCATCATGTGTAATGCAAAGGAGATATAACAGGGAGATGTCTGTCATAAGGACAAGGCTAGAGGGAAAGCAGGAAGTCAAGGAGATATCCAGGTTACTTGTGCATATGCTTAGAGCCTGATGGAAGGGTGTCATTGAGGGGTTGCAAGATCGATTGGCCAACAATTGGCAGCAGAAGATCCGTAACTGGTCTGTTGCAGGGTTCTTTATTTAAGGGTGAGGTGGGGTATGAGTCTAACTAGCAACAGGACAGACCTCTTCTCACCACCCCAATGATTAGGAGGAAAGGCACAGTATTTAAAATTATGAAAGTGGGACCGCAGACATAGCGAGACCTTTGTTTAACCCACACCCCCACAATAGGGGAAGATAAAGCTCCCACCTGAAAAAAAGAATTTATAGTAAAACCTAGATTAAACATTGCCATGTTGAACATTTTCATACATTTCACATTTTTGTATGCTGTTGGTGAACATAAAAAAGTTAATTTCTGAACAAGTGCTTGTCATTCAAGGCTACGTTTACACTGCAACTAAAATTAACTCTGTGCTGATTTTTTACCTCAAATCTGATTTTTTGTTTTAGACTGATCCAAACCTGATAAGAGTACAGATGTCCAACCTGAATGTGTCCTATATGTGCAAAATGAAAAAACAGTTTAATCAGACAGAAGAAAACTGCAAACTAACAGACTGCTATGCTACTTCACATTATATCAGAGCAGGACATGTGCAAATTTGTAACCTTGCGATGGCAAGGAAGAGAAGCAGGAAATGAAATATCAGAGCAATTCTTTTGAGGGCATTTGTCACTGGCTATGTTCTGCATATTGAAACAGCTGAACCAAAGGACAGGGGACAGGACAGGCGAAAGTGTGATGTGTTGGGTTTCCCTGCAAAACAGTCATTGTTATGAACAATTAAGTTGGTTCAGGATTGAATTACAACCACTACAAACACCAGGCCAGAGATAGATGAAGATCTGCATATTATTTCCTTCTACAGTATGATACATAAAGGTGAAGGTATGGTCTAAAATAAACAATAAACATAAATAAGCTATCAGAATATCTTTCTATTGAATGTGTCAATATCAACAATAGTTATTAACAGAGTGTTTTATTTTATTCACTAGGTGATGCAATAACACTCAGGATGCAATCAATATTGTGGAAATTGCTAGAAAGTAAAACAAAGTATTTAATCTACTTATATAAGTAAATTAATCTTAATATATATGTGTATTATACGTGAGGAAACTATAGTACTATAATTTCAACACAAAAAACATGAGAAACCTGGGTGGGCGCTACGCGGTAGTCATTTCGCGGATCTGTCGCTCACGTATGGGGAAACGAATGTACAGTTTAAACAGATTGTTATTTTCATGGGAATTGTTAATTATGCATAATAGAACTAACTATTTTACATTACAGTGAGTAATTAACCATAGTAAAAAATAGTAAAACATAATAAATTGAAAGAAAATTATGTTTTATGTTGCGTTAGGATGTTCGTTGCATTATACGTTTTCTGGCTTTGAAATTAACATGCAAATGCTTTTTAAACTTAGTTTTACTATAAAATTTCAGTAAAAACAATTTTTGGAATTAGCTTTTTGTCAATATTGTATTGAATTTTGATTCCATGTTTGGACTTGCATCGAATTTTGATTCCATGTTTGGACTTGTATCGAATTTTGATTCCATGTTTGGACTTACATCGTGACAACGCAATGTATAATGCCCATGAGTGAATATTATTTCTTTCACTCTAATAAATAAACCGACTTTTTCGAATGTTTGTCCATGTGATTTGTTAATTGTCATAGCAAAGGCTATTCTAATGGGAAACTGTAAACATTTTAATACGAATGGCATATCAAGATCTCCTTTGGTGTTTAATGTTATCTGCAGAAGATGTATTACATTACAATTTCTTGTCACCTGTTAAAATTTTACATGTCAGAATTGTTCGACCAATTTTGAATACAACTAATCTTGTCCTATTGCATAGGCCATCACTCAGACATAATTTACACAATAACATTATAATACATCCTTCTTTCAACAGTAATTTGGCTGGTGGAAGACCGTACAGTGTTAGCAGTTGTAGATATTCTTCGGGATATTGTAAGATGATGCTTTCATCTTACGCACCATCACCACCAACTGTTTCAGCATAGACTAATGATATTGATATGCATTTAACGAATTTTCCATATAACTGATCAACAATTTTCACGTTGATTTATTTGACGTGCTAGAATTGCCCGTGTATTCATTTCTTCTGTTCATAAACCTTCGGGATGAAATTCTTCAATAAGATTTGGACATAATAAGTCTTCTTTTATTGGAAACTTAAAGTGAGGAAAACATAAAAATTTATAAGAGCTGAGATCGCAGGAACTGTGTCTAACAAAAGCATTCGCACAAATGAGCGGTGAGAGGACCATGGGTGTGGCTGAAAATGGTTGAGAGGAGGGCGAGACTTGAAAAAATCTCTTGGCAATAGTCTCGTCTCAAGATTTTCTTTTATAATAGAAAGATATATAATATGATGATATAACAAATGAAATGTTCTCCAATCGCTAGCAATGCCAATATGGCAGACCTGGCGCCTCATGTATAAACGGTGCGTACGCACAGAAATGTTGCGTACGAACGTTTCCATGCTCAAATCGCGATGTATGAAACCTAAACTTGGCGTAAAGCTACTGTTCCTGTGTGATCACCCATTCTTTCTTAGCTCCACATTCCTGACGCGGCTTTATAAATACACTGAAACTAACTGCATATTGTTTATTAGTGTAATGCATCTGATTGTAATTAACCTGCAGCAATATAATGGTCCAGGGAATAGCCATAGTATTCCAAATACCATAACTGCTTTAGCGTTGTAACTCTCACTGCATCTTCTTCTTCTTTCAGCTGCTCCCATTAGGTGTTGCCACAGCAGATCATCTTTTTCCATATTACTCTCACTGCACCACTCGGAGTATTTATATCACTGTATCTGAGTGGGGAATCACAACAGCAGCTGATTGGAAAGAGAATTATCGGTACACAGCATGAAGCAGACGCTGCGTGAGCCAAGGCAAAACGTTTCAGAGACTTCCCTGTACGGACTTCGCGGTTTAGAAAAAGTTTCATCCCAAGAACTATAAACGCACTCAATCAGTCCATCAAGTGCTCCTTGTAGAACTGTTTGTACTTATCAGTACAATTACCTCACTGTAAACTTGCACTACAGTTATAATATTGCACAACCTGCGCCACTTTATGAAGCGCGTATTTACATATGACGATATCATTTTTAAGATGAAATGCAGCAAAATATGTTGATTATATTATACAGATAAAACTTTAACTTCATTTAAATAATCTTTATTGTTAATAGTTCAGGGATTGTTCCTGCATTGCTTTGTATTCTTGCTGGTGCTGACGCGACACTGGAAGGATAGATGGATATAATAATTAAACATGTACTACAAAGATATTTCAATGTTCCTTAAAAGTTTTGAAGAATCTGCGTTTTAAGCTTACAGATGGCTTCACGTGTATATACCTGATTGTGTGGCAATTGGGTTTTTGGAGAAAGAAAATTAAGGACAGGAATTGGAGGTTAGTACGTTTGAAAGAGACAGTACTTCTGTAATAAATTATTTCATCGAAGGCTGCGCATGGCGCCGCAAGCCTCTTGCGTGAGACATGAATAAGCACTGCGCCACCGTGTTCCCATGTTTAATAACATACTTTCATTCCTATCATCATGAAAAAGATATCATGTATACATCTCAGTATTTTAATTATTCAGAGAGCTGTAATATCACGAATGTAATGGATTATGTGTCCTGTCGGAGAAAGAGAAAGCCCGTTTAAGAAGCAGGTAGTGATTTACACATGTAGAGCACATAGAAGATCAAATACAGAACAAAGCATTTAATGTGCCACTTTAGTTACAATGGGATTTGAGAAACTAGTAAATTAAACGATTTTAAGATGAAGTTTATGATGTTCTACTTTAATGGCAAAATAAACTACGTGATTAAAGTGGAAATTTCGAGATTAAAGTTGACATTTCGTGCTTTTTTCCCCACTGTGTGCCTATTTTTTTTGTCTGTACCCTAATAAGCTTTCATATGACACTCAGACGGTGGGCTACGACTTGCCTTTTCACGGCGACTTTGATATGTGATTTCTTTTTTATTTCGGGCACTGTGCGACTTTGTGAACTTGAGCCTTCGAGTTTCTCCGACACTCTGTTACTCGATCAACTTCCTTTTGTTGATTATATCACTGTTTAAACCAACAAATAGTACGTTTTTCCTTTGCCTCCACTTGGTATTCGCTGAAATTCTTATATTTCCCCCCGTGCTTTTCCCATTGTCTTTTCACAGAAGGCTATTTATATTGATTTGCATATTCAAAGAGGCGTAATTCTGGGAGGAGTTGGGGCGGGACAGAAGGCACGCGCACGTACGTTACTTTTCATGCTGATCGGGATTTATGTAGTGGAAGAATGTGAAAGTTTGCGTACGTACAGATTCCTGCATCTGGATTTTTCTGTGCGTACGCACATTCCCGCTTTTGTGCTTACGCCATGTTATAGTGTGAGTTCTACGCACGGCGTTATACATGAGGCCCCTGGACCTCAAAATGGATTTATATAGGCAGACAGCAGTGGCCCTGCTTAGGCCCTGCTTAAAACTCAGTCTTAAGGGAAAAGGACACATAGTTAAACATAGTAACCAAATAAAAAGAATATATACATAAACAATAAACAAACAAAACAATAGTCAGAACAAAATGACAAAATACATGATTACTAACATAAAACACAAAATATATAACTATAACATTAACACATTGTTGTTATCTGAAGTTTGAAACATATCAAAATTGTTTACAACCTCCGAAAGAGCCACAAAAGAAGAGCAGAACCTTGACTACTAATCATCCCAGGAGAGGCCATCTTAAGGCTGCAAGTTCTCAAACTGCTACCTCCCTGCTTTGTCCTACAGCAGGACTAGAAATGGGACACTTGTTTTTAAATTTTAAAATTATAAAGAAAAGTTCCAAACTTTACAAAAATGTCTCACGGTGTAGAGAACTCTCAGACTCTGGCTTGTAGAGACCAGTCCCACAACAAATCTTTATAAATTGAAGATTTATTTAACAAAAACAGAAAAGTAGCAAACAGTTTAAAAGAACAACAAAGTATATGCCTAAAAAGGCTATCTAGAGCAAAAACGTCCCAAATACACAATTCATTAGCAAAAAAGCAGAGCAGAAACAATCATCAAAGCAGTAAATACACTCAAACACACAGTACTTCTATTAACTCCTTTACACTTTAGCGAATTTCTGTGGAGATTCTCTTACGGGCTCAATAAATAGCCAGAGGAAGTTCCCAGCAGCAATGATGTCAAGGTGGCCCCGCCTCCCTGGTGCTCCACCCACAAAGTACATGGAATGGAGGCACATTTAAAGTTGCAGTACACAGTTACTAAATTATAAGCAAACATAACAAAAGTGACATAATAAAATAATATTTCAAAAACAATAGAAGAAGAACAGAAGATAAATTCAAGCAAAGTTAAAAAAAAAAAACCCAGACTGTAACACAACACATATCCAAAAACATGTACATGAGCCAGGGATAAAACCCTCACTAAACCATAACAGGATGAACCGGGCTTCCAGTAGGTTTAGTAAGGTCCTGATAGGCAGTATTTCCTTAAGTTGTTATTCCTCTGAGATCCTAAGTGTCTTTTATTTATAATAAATGTCTCATTTATGGTGCAGGTGGCCTTATTAGGTATGCAGAGATATCAGAGGGTACAGCCTCCTGTTCTAATACAAACTGATAAATTTGTACTACTTAATAAGAAACTGACTTCAGAATATGACAATGACAAGTTCATTTTCACATTCATCTGTTTACAGGCCCACCTCCCAAAAGTGTTGCAGTTTGTTTCTGCACACAGACATTTGGTTATTCGAAAACACATAAACAACATATTTTGCATTCACAAACGATAGCAATGTACACATTAATCTATGCCAGCTAAACATATAATCTAAACTTTAATGAAGTGCTGGAGAGAAACAGGATTTCTTCTTGATTAAAAACAAATGGTGAAAACAAATTGTTACTGCAATTCAAAAGAGCTGGAAACAGTCCTCTTAAGTCTGTAAGCTTGTGAATTTGTTGAGGAGATCTTGACTATGACTACTACATAATTTTAAGCTTGTAATATCCCAGTATGGAAAGAGGGCATTTCTAGAATCTCTCATATATGAATGGTGTGAACTGTTGTGCTCACATTAAATTCTGAAATGTTTAACGAATGTGCAATAGTCCAAATCAATGTGTTTTAATTAGTTGTGCAATTTGATTCTCTTTTTAAACTAAAGTGAACTCAGCTTGGTGAGTTTATTAGAATAATGCTGTTTAAGGAACGAAGAGGGTTAAATATTGAGAAAAAGCCTAACCAAACAGTAATACATGGCAGCAGCAAAATTTTGTTTCTCTGCATAATAACTGGAGGTAATGTGCCCTAATAAGGATCCTCAATTGGTACCAGTGATTCTGTGTGCCTCATCTATATTTTCATTTTATAAATGTACTATATATACTACTTATTTTGACTTGGTTAACAGATTTATTTTTATAGTGAAACCTAACAGTAGAGAGAGACTATGCATTACTTTCCTAATGACAATTTTTGAACTTTACAATTTTACACACTGCATTTTATCACACTTTTATGACATTGCTCCCAGTCTAATTAGTATTTTCCGTATAATTAACTGCTGTACTGTATGCTTCATTCATTATTTATCTTGTGCAGGGATGTGGGGAACAAGATCCTACAACAGCAGTGTATTTTTGTAAAATTAGGCCACTGCTGTAAAGAAAAGGAATTCAAGCAATCTGCTTAATTAATGGGAAATAGTGAACGTCTTTTTTCAAGCTCTGTCTTTTAGTGAAATGCTCCAGAACAGAAAGTTTAAATAGATACTAATATAACATGGCTCCTACCCTGGGGATGAAGATTGACGACTGAATAAAGCATCACTAAACCAAATTAGCAATCAACAACTTCCCTTATTTTAGATGGGAAGCTGCAATTTAGAGGGGCTTCATCTTTTATTGGAGTCATTAAAAAGCTGAACTAACGTCCTCTTCATCTCTAATGTAGCCATGCTGTTGAAAACCTTTTAGGGTGCTCAGATGTTGACACTAATATTGAAAGACGATAGCACTGATCTACTTATATAACTCAAACTTTATATATATATATATATATATATATATATAATTTGTGGTGGATGGTCGGCGCCCTTACCTGGCGAGGACACCTTCATAACGGTAGGACTTGGGTAGGGAGCATGCACAACGCATTACCTCCCCTAGATCATTAGATGGCAACATCCTGGGTTGCTACAGCACTACAACTCAGCTCTGTTGGGTTCTGTGGTTGCCATCACAGGGGCCGCAGGGATTGTCGAGCCCTACTTTGTAAACATTAAAGACACTATGGGATACCAGAAGTGCTCCCAGATGTTACATAAGAGGAGCCAGAGTCAGGAGGACAAAGTTTGCTGTGAGGAGTGCAGGCAGAGAGGTAGAAAGAAAGACAAAGAAAGAAGAGTGCTGAATTGCTGGGTGCTATAGAGCTTTGCACTGTGCTTTGATGGTGGGAAACACTTGGGAGAATAGCTTCCCACGAAATATAAAGCCTGTGTGTTGCTGGACTTATGCCTGTGACTGTGTAGGGTTTGGGGAGCTGAAGCACCCCCTGCAGGACACAATATATAAACACACACACACACACTATAATGCAAAAAGTTTGTGGACACCCGACCTTGTTGGACATCCCATTCCAAAACAATAGACATTAATATGGAGTTCCTTCCCACACTGCAGCTATAACAGCCTTCACTCTTCTGGGATGGCTTTCTGCTACATTTTGGAGTGTTTCTATGGGAATGTGTGCCTATTTAGCTAAGATTACAGGTACTGTTGTCGGACAAGAAGATCTGGCTTGCAATAGATCCACCAATTCATCCCAAATGCATTCAACAGGGTTGAAGTCAGGGTTCTGTGCAGGCCACTCAAGTTCCTCCACACCAAAATCATCAAACCATGTCAATACGAACCTGGTTTTATGAACATGCTACAATAGAAAAGGGCCTTCCCAAAACTTTTGCCATTAAGTTTGTAAGTGCCCAAATTCTAAAATGACTTTGTATGCTGTAAATTTAACAATATCCTTCAACAGAACCAAAGGGCCTAGCCCAAACCCTGGCCACAGTGGACACTATGCTGCATGAAAGGTATCGTTCTGGCATCTGCCAAACCCAGATTCATGCAACAGATTGCCAGATAGTAAAGTATAATTCATCACTTCAGAGAACATGTTTGCACTCCTCTAGTATCTAATGATGGTGTGAGTTACACCACTCCAGGAGACACTTGGAATTGTATATAGTGATCTTGGGCTTGCATGAACCTGCCCAGCCAAGAAAATCCATTTCATGAACCTCCCGACACACAGTTCTTGTGCTCTTGTTGTTTCCAGAGGTGATGTGGAATTCTGCTATAAGTAATGCAACAAAGGATAGGTGGTTTTTATGCACTTGTGCTTCAGCACCTAGCAGCCCTGCTCTGTGACTTTGTGTGATCTACCACTTTGTAACCGAGTTGTTGTTGTTCTTAGACATGCTCTGACTTGTTGCACATTTAAAGTCACTCAGGTCTTCAGTATGACCCATTCTACTGCCAGTTCTTGTCAATGGAGATTGTGTGGCTATGTGTTTTATTTTATGGATTGGTTAACAATAGGTGCGACTGAAACACCTGAACTCAATAATTTGCATATATATATATATATAGGCTTTCCCTTAAAGATAGGGTGAGAAGCTCAGTCATCCGGGAGGGGCTCAGAGTAGAGCCGCTGCTCCTCCGCATCGAGAGGAGTCAGATGAGGTGGCTCGGGCATCTGATCAGGATGCCTCCTGGACGCCTCCCTGGTGAGGTGTTACGGGCACGTCTAACCGGGAGGAGGCCCCGGGGAAGACCCAGGACACGTTGGAGGGACTATGTCTCTCGACTGGCCTGGGAACGCCTTGGGATTCTCCCGGAAGAGCTAGAAGAAGTGGCCGGGGAGAGGGAAGTCTGGGCATCTCTGCTCAAGCTGCTGCCCCCGCGACCCGACCTCGGATTAGAGGGAGACAATGGATGGATGGATGGATGGATGGAGATATGTATATAGATGTGTGTGTGTGTGTGTGTGTATATATATATATATATATATATATATATATATATACACACACAGGGGGTCCTCGGGTTACAACGTCTCCACATACGACGTTTTGAGTTTACAACGCTCACTCCTATAAAAACTTAAAAAAATTGAGACGTGAGTGTTTCGGCTTACACCATTAGCTTCGTACTTAAAGACTATGTGGGCGAAATAGTTTGGTTACGTGCGGTGGAAGAATACACAGTAACGCGGCGTATGAGTGAGGGAGTTGGCAAACTAGTTTGGTTGCGCATGGAGGAAGTGTTCCGTTTGTGTTGCTTTGTTTGGCAACTTTTTGGCCCTTATCATTGCTCTTAAATGAAAGTCAGAGTCTTCGGATGGTTTGCTTCGAAGAAGAGGAAAGCCATTACGATGGAAGTGAAATTAAACATTGTAAAGGGATCAGAAGGAATAAAAGGTAAGGAATTTTTTTACACTCATTTTTTGTAATTTTTTCTGTTACTATAGTACAGTATACAGTACAGTATATTTATGTCCTTTTCCTTTTTCTGTGGCTTAGTTGTGTTTTTATGTTCTAGATTATGAGTTTGCAAATGTGTTAGGATAGGTAAGTGACTTAGGCTAGAGTGTGTTTCGACTTACACCAAAATTCGGGTTGCATCACTGTTGTAGGAACAGAACTGTGTCATAACCTGAGGACCTGCTGTAAATATATATACATAGAGGGAACACAGAAGGGGAGAGGCAAACTATGACAATATATATAATATATATATATATATATATATATATATATATATATATATATATTTCTCACTTTCATGTCTTGTGGGACATTAAATTGTCTCTGAGAAATTGTTTGTAAGTAGGGCGTAACATGCAAGTAGTCTCGCAGTACTTCAAAGTATCTCCCCGAGATGATCACGTCTCGACCCCAAATTTTTTTATATATAATATATATATTATATATCTATAATAATAAAAGGCAAAGCCCTCACTGACTGACTGACTCACTCACTCACTGACTGACTGACTCACTCATCACTAATTCTCCAACTTCCCGTGTAGGTGGAAGGCTGAAATTTGGCAGGCTCATTCCTTACAGCTTACTTACAAAAGTTAGGCAGGTTTCATTTCGAAATTCAAAGCGTAATGGTCATAACTGGAACATATTTTTTGTCCATACACTGTAATGGAGGAGGCGGAGTCACGTATCGCGTCATCACGCCTCCTACGTAATCACGTGAACTAAAAACAAGGAAGACATTTACAGCACGAGTCACACGCGGGAACGAAGGTAAATGACGTTAATTTTTGACTGTCTTTTAATACTGTGTAAGCATACATATTAACACATGTGCAATTAAACGTGTGCATTTACGGGGTGATTTCTCAGGCTTAAAAGCTCGCCTTTTACTAAAAAGGTAAATGCAAAACTATTTTCAATCAGTTTATTGAAACGCTCCCGTTAAGGATTGCAATAACATATTCGCGAGATAAAAGAACGAAGTAGGGGGAAATGGAGGAACAGCCGCAAACAGCGAAGAGCAAAAAATTAAACAATTGAGAACGGAGCGAGTTAAGCATACAAGCATGTTCATAAGGGAAACAAAGCACGGTGTAAAACGTAAGTTTAAATTAAGTTTATAGAAACGCTCCCGCTGCGGATTGCAATAACATATTCGCGACATAAAAGTTTAATGAGAACACACGAGGTATAAACGAACCACACGCCGTGGCGCAACGTTAGGGGCAACAGTTTCAACCATTCTATGATCTGCTTCTCGCAACTGAAAGACGGCACATGGCGGATGTTAGCCGACTTGCTGACCGCAACATTAGGGGCTTCAACTCTGGCGCTGACGCCACATCTCAGTGCCAACACTTTGCAGACTCTACTTAAAAGACACGCCCTCCTCACTGGACAGTTAAAAAGACCAATCAAACTAACGATGACATCAAGTATTACCCAATCAAAAGTAGGAAAGGAGGCATCTTCATAAAATGCGTGTGGGATGATTTGCATGAGACGCTGCTTTAAAAAAAATGATAAAAATAATACGGGAGAAATCCCGTCCAGTATTGATTCAAAACGGGACGCGCAATTTCATTCTCAAATGCGGCACGATTCCGTATTTTAAAGGATGGGTGGCAACCCTACAGTGCCAGGTAACCACCCATACAATCAGATTGTGATTCAGACTAGGAATGCAATGAATGTAATTACCCCGATCTACATACAAGGCGAAAGTCTTGCAACATTCAAAGATGATGGTTTGGGATAAGTACACCATACAACATAAAAGAGCTTATGAAGCCTTGAACCGAAAAAAGCAACATCTCAGAGATCGTAAAAAAAAAATAGGAGGTAATGTCGTTTTACTCGCTGTAGATTTTACTCAAACATTACCAGTTATTCCACGAGGGAGACCAGCAGATGAACTCAACGCGTGTTTAAAATCCATGCTTCTCCCACGCTCGGTTATATGTCGCGTGTTCTCGGGTAGGTACACCAAAAAATGTATACATTTAAGCATGAAATGGACAAACAAAAAATGAGGTATACCCGAGGGCACTGCAGTAGTACTTAATCTAACTTTACTTCTTAAATGTTAATGTTTTACTGTTTAATAATTTATACGCTTCTTATATGTTGTTCAAATTCTTTTATCAAAATACCAGTGACAGCGCAATGCACGATAACATGGAGTGAATACACCATACGCATCCGCCCACGGCCGCCCTGGTGTGCGCAGATAGGAGTTGATTCTACAATAAAATAAAATAAACATAAAAAGAGTAATACAATCATCACCCATAAAGCGGATAGTAGACGTGACGTACTATATGTGTACCAGATTTCAAGTCAATAGGTGAAACGGTTTGCGAGCTACAGGTGATTTAAAATCCTGGACAGACACACAAATTGCCACGGTAGCAAATTACAGAAGAAGATTTTACTGTTTAATAATTTATATTTATATGAAATGTGCTTCTTATATATTACTTCATATTCTCATATGATAATGATGTTAATATTTATATTGATTTCTATGTTATTGAAACTGCATGTATGTGTGTATATGTGTGTGTATATATATATATATATATATATATATATATATATATATATATATATATATATATATATATATATATACTAGCAAAATACCCGCGCTTCGCAGCGGAGAAGTAATGTGTTAAAGAGGTTATGAAAAAAAAAGGAAACATTTTAAAAATAACGTAACATGATTGTCAATGTAATTGTGTTGTCATTGTTATGAGTGTTGCTGTCTTTTATATATATAATATGCACACACACACACATAAACATAAACATATATATATATACATATCTACATATACACATATCTACATATACATACGTATATACACATCCACATAAACATATACATATACAAATTTACATATCTACATATATATATATATATATATAGACATATATATACATACATTCATTCACATATAAATATATATATATATATATATATATATATATACTGTATATATACATATCTACTTATTGGCTCCTGTATTTAGGATATGGCAGGTTGGATAATGGATGGATGGACATTTGTATGCATAGCCCTATTTGCCCATTTTCGTTTTTTTTCTTTCTTCAGTAATATTTCAGCAAACCCGGAGCTTGTCAGTTCAAATCCTGGTACTGACACCACTGTGTGACCCTGAGGAAGTCACTTCACCTGCCTGTGCTGCAAAAAACAAAAGTAATGTAACAAATTGTACTTCAGATGTTGTAAGTTGGTGGAATAAAGGCATAAGTAAAATAGATAAATATGTATTATACACATAGGAACTATTCATTTATTTTCAGTTAAGTCATCTGCAGCAAACTTTTATAAATGAGGGTTTCTCCTTTTTAGATAGTGCAAACTGTTTCTTCTTCATTGACGTTTTCTCTTGGAGAGCTTTTTTCATTTCATTGAAAATGAAAGCAGCAGCTGCCAAAATATGTAGGTTTCTTATTAATTTTTCAACATTGTGTAAAATAAATGTATAAAGTAACATAAAAGGTTTAAATACTGGTTATTCTTTTACACTAAAATATTACTACACAGATACAAAAAAAGTAAAATGGATATGTTCTTTTTCTTTAAGGAGATTAAATATTACTGAAGAAAGAAAAAAAAAATTAAACAGCCAAATGGGGCTATGCATATGAACTTAAAAGGTTTAAATAAAACAGAAATATATATTTTATTTTTACTTGGTTAACTTGTGGAGGGTGTATCCTGTAGCAAAGCCCTAACTGTTTTCGTGAAAGCCCGTTTCAGTCAATAAGTCTTATGTGTGTGTTTATGTATGTGTGTATATATATGTAGATATGTGTATATGTAGATATGTATATATATGTATATGTATATAAATGTTTATGTGTGTGTGTATATTATATATATAATATATATATATATATATATATATATAAAAGACAGCAACACTTATAACAATGACAACACAATTACATTGACAATCATGTTACGTTATTTTTAAAATGTTTCCTTTTTTTTTCATAACCTCTTTAACACACTACTTCTCTGCTGCGAAGTGCGGGTATTTTGCTAGTATATATATATATATATATATATATATATATATATACATATACACACATATATGCAGTTTCAATAACATAGAAATCAATATAAATATTAACATCATTATCATATGAGAATATGAAGTAATATATAAGAAGCACATTTCATATAAATATAAATTATTAAACAGTAAAATCTTCTTCTGTAATTTGCTACCGTGGCAATTTGTGTGTCTGTCCAGGATTTTAAATCACCTGTAGCTCGCAAACCGTTTCACCTATTGACTTGAAATCTGGTACACATATAGTACGTCACGTCTACTATCCGCTTTATGGGTGATGATTGTATTACTCTTTTTATGTTTATTTTATTTTATTGTAGAATCAACTCCTATCTGCGCACACCAGGGCGGCCGTGGGCGGATGCGTATGGTGTATTCACTCCATGTTATCGTGCATTGCGCTGTCACTGGTATTTTGATAAAAGAATTTGAACAACATATAAGAAGCATATAAATTATTAAACAGTAAAACATTAACATTTAAGAAGTAAAGTTAGATTAAGTACTACTGCAGTGCCCTCGGGTATACCTCATTTTTTGTTTGTCCATTACATGCTTAAATGTATACATTTTTTGGTGTACCTACCCGAGAACACGCGACATATAACCGAGCGTGGGAGAAGCATGGATTTTAAACACGCGTTGAGTTCATCTGCTGGTCTCCCTCGTGGAATAACTGGTAATGTTTGAATAAAATCTACAGTGAGTAAAACGACATTACCTCCTATTTTTTTTTTTTACGATCTCTGAGATGTTGCTTTTTTCGGTTCAAGGCTTCATAAGCTCTTTTATGTTGTATGGTGTACTTATCCCAAACCATCATCTTTGAATGTTGCAAGACTTTCGCCTTGTATGTAGATCGGGGTAATTACATTCATTGCATTCCTAGTCTGAATCACAATCTGATTGTATGGGTGGTTACCTGGCACTGTAGGGTTGCCACCCGTCCTTTAAAATACGGAATCGTGCCGCATTTGAGAATGAAATTGCGCGTCCCGTTTTGAATCAATACTGGACGGGATTTCTCCCGTATTTTTTTTATCATTTTTTTTAAAGCAGCGTCTCATGCAAATCATCCCACACGCATTTTATGAAGATGCCTCCTTTCCTACTTTTGATTGGGTAATACTTGATGTCATCGTTAGTTTGATTGGTCTTTTTAACTGTCCAGTGAGGAGGGCGTGTCTTTTAAGTAGAGTCTGCAAAGTGTTGGCACTGAGATGTGGCGTCAGTGCCAGAGTTGAAGCCCCTAACGTTGCGGTCAGCAAGTCGGCTAACATCCGCCATGTGCCGTCTTTCAGTTGCGAGAAGCAGATCATAGAATGGTTGAAACTGTTGCCCCTAACGTTGCGCCACGGCGTGTGGTTCGTTTATACCTCGTGTGTTCTCATTAAACTTTTATGTCGCGAATATGTTATTGCAATCCGCAGCGGGAGCGTTTCTATAAACTTAATTTAAACTTACGTTTTACACCGTGCTTTGTTTCCCTTATGAACATGCTTGTATGCTTAACTTGCTCCGTTCTCAATTGTTTAATTAATTTTTTGCTCTTCGCTGTTTGCGGCTGTTCCTCCATTTCCCCCTACTTCGTTCTTTTATCTCGCGAATATGTTATTGCAATCCTTAACGGGAGCGTTTCAATAAACTGATTGAAAATAGTTTTGCATTTACCTTTTTAGTAAAAGGCGAGCTTTTAAGCCTGAGAAATCACCCCGTAAATGCACACGTTTAATTGCACATGTGTTAATATGTATGCTTACACAGTATTAAAAGACAGTCAAAAATTAACGTCATTTACCTTCGTTCCCGCGTGTGACTCGTGCTGTAAATGTCTTCCTTGTTTTTAGTTCACGTGATTACGTAGGAGGCGTGATGACGCGATACGTGACTCCGCCTCCTCCATTACAGTGTATGGACAAAAAATATGTTCCAGTTATGACCATTACGCTTTGAATTTCGAAATGAAACCTGCCTAACTTTTGTAAGTAAGCTGTAAGGAATGAGCCTGCCAAATTTCAGCCTTCCACCTACACGGGAAGTTGGAGAATTAGTGATGAGTGAGTCAGTCAGTGAGTGAGTGAGTGAGTCAGTCAGTCAGTGAGGGCTTTGCCTTTTATTATTATAGATATATAAAAATAAAATGGGGTGTGTAAATAGCAAATAAAATTAACTTTGGAATATCTAGAATCAAATGAGATATCCGTTAAGTTAACTTCTATATATGGACAGTACTGTATATACTGTAAGGGCTACATGCTGGTGCAATGAAGTTTGAATGGGCTTCTTATGTTTGTGTAGGTTTTCCTCATATACTCCAGTTTTCCCTTCCCTTTCTTTAAGACATGCAAGTTAGCTTAAATGGTACTTTCAAACTAGCCCTGTGTAGGTGTGAGTTTGCTTGAGTGTGCTTGAGCAGCCTATGGGATCATGTAGCACCTTATCCAGGGATGGTACCTGCCATGTACCTGATGCTATTCAGATATTCCAAAAGCCTCCACATAACCCTAAAACAGACTAACACATTCTGAGAATGTATGCATGTACATAGACATTATCAATATATATTTTATTATTTTATTACATTCATTAAATTTGAAATTGGCTCCAGCAGACCCCCGTGACCCTCTAGTTAGGATATAGCGGGTTAGATAATGGATGGATGGATGGATGGATGGATGGATGGATGGATTAAATTTGAAATAGTAATAATAAAATTTAATAGAATACGTAAATGTCATTTGCCAATGAGAGTAACAAAACTCCAGGTTAAATCTTCATATCAATAGTGCTTTGGAAAAGGCAAGTCAAACTATGGCAGCCTAGCCCTTCCCAGGCACTCTATAATGAACTGCAGGACAGGTTAGTGTCCGTGATTTTGATGGATTTCCATGTTTGCAGGCAGACCCCTACTCTTTATGCAGGGAGCATCTCATTTTAGTTAAAAGCCTAGGATGGAGATTAAATGAAAGTTTAAGACATTATCTATTAACATATTGTACTCAGTTTAATAAGGGCATTCATTATTTAACTCGCTGTGCCTTTGAGGGGAAGGCTAAGCATTTGGCATTCAATCAGATACCTGTGGCAAGCAGTAGAGTGCATTTCTAAGAAGAGTGCACTCTGGTAAGATTTGCTTAGAAAAGCATTATTGATTCACAGCCATGATTGGGAGACTTAACTAACATTTCCACCTAATAAATTAAACATGGCAGAGACGTGGCTTTACCAGCATTAACGAGAGCAAAATTGTATATCAATACTGTTATTTGTCTGCCTTCTGTCAGACTACACAGGACTTGTCATTTTCATTTAATTTATTGCAACTTTATGAACTTGTCCCAGCTAAATTAAATAAAAATACTGTAAGCTGACTGTGATTGAAAGCAATAAGAGGCTTTATCCTCTAAATTTCAAGTTCCATTTTTTTATTTTAAGGAAAGTGAGTTATTGTTTGAAATGGTAAAGCTTTATACAGCTAATCAAACTATCTCCATGGACATACTAATAAAGTAAACTAAAAAGGAATTGTATTTAATATACATGTAGTTTATCTTGACATTATTTTGTGCAGGATCAGGCAGCACATAGAAACTGCCTAGACATCAGTTGCTGTTTCAAAGCACATTGCTGACTCTGTGTGTGATGTTAATGACGTTAATTAGACTTTCTGTGCTTTATTTATTGATAATGTAAACTTTCCTACTGTAGTACCCATTCAAAGAATCTGTAAGGTTATAACATATTTTATGTGTGGATTTTGGTTGCTTTAGGGTTTTTTAATACCTGGATTCTGTTACTGAAGTTTTAATTTATTCTGATGAAGTTTTAGTTTTTGTTTTGCATTACTATGCAACACAGGGTACATGCACAATGAGATCACGATTGTCCCGGAAATGATGTCAAGGAAGTGACGGTATAAATATGGCAGCGACTTCAATATTTGCTATCCCTTGGTGGATAAACAAGCATTGTTAGCATTATCTCTAAGTAGAACCTAGCATTAGGTGTTTTTTATGACTCTGTTTTTCTTTTTGACTCTTGATTCATATCTACTCAATTTGTTTCTGGTTGCCAGTTAATTTCACTCTCTCAGTTAGACATACTACATTTTGCATCTCTTGGTCTCGTTGCTTGTTCACAAAATCCTTGGGCACTTTTGTATACCATAATATCTTCCATGTAAAGGTTTTTATTGTTATACAAATACTCAATTTTTACTGCTAATTCTTCATTTTGTGCTAAATTTATTTTTGCTCTTTAACTCTGAATGTCTAATAAGCAGTGGTTTTGAAGGTATATGTTCTTAAATAACTGGAATGGAAAAATATAATCCAAATTACAGCACTGTATTTTTCTGGTTGTCTTGTCTTGCATGATTTCCTGTGTGGATCATTTTACTATTAAGTAGGTTGACCCTACTAACAAACAGTGGTGAACAGACCTGTTCAAGGAAGGTAAGCCTCCCAACAAATGAAGAACTAGGTAAGATATGGGCAAGGTGAACAGCCAAAAACAACAGACCCAAATCACAGCATGGAGGAAGATAGGCAAATCAAAGACCATGGTCAATTGCTTTCAAACATGTTGCAGGTTATACATTTTTGTTATGTAGCTTTTCAGTTCCAGAATAGGATTGCATCTTATAATCCTATACGTCTACTTTCACTCATTATATTTACAGCAACACTTAATGCTGCCCTTATCAAGAAAGCATAGAAACTGGAAAACATGGGCAAAGTGTGTGGAGGAAAAATAAAAGAAGGATAAAAGCTACAAAATGTAACAACTAGTACGATAGTAATTGCTGCCACATCTATTACATTTGTTGCTTACTTTTAATGTAGTCAACATAATAGTGAGGCCACCTTGCATGTAGTGAAAAAAATCTGGCTCCTGGAGTTAGTTGAAAAACTGCAAAAGTGTAGGAAAAAGTTTTGCTGTAGTTGTTAGGAAAAAAACAACTCTGCTTCAGTCAGCACATTAATTGGGTAAAGAAACATACAGACTGTCAGTAATGGCTGATTTTGACAGAAGAGACGCTATGCTGTAGTTTTTAAAGCTATAGCAGCCTTCTTGTAACCTGCATGTACGTTGCTTTCATTAGTAGTCCAGGATATGATACCACAAAGCATGCTGGAGAATATCATACTGAACTCAGGTCAAGTACCTCAGTGACACTGGCAGACATGATGACATAAAAAAAAAAGAGTAGCTATTTTTCTTTTTCTTCTTTTTCAAATACTCCCATTCTTAGGCTAGCAGGGAGTCTTTTCATTTTATGAATTTCATTAAAGTGAATTGTTTTGATATTTTTGTATTGGTCCCAAATGTGCAAGTTATGTAAATTTAATGAAGCAGAAGATGAAAAATATGAAGTTTGAACTTTGGAGCCACCATCCACTATTTTGTTTTAGGTACTAGGGGTCTTTAGTTTTGCAGTTACCTTTTTCTGTTTTTTTAGACGGCTAATGTTTGCTACTTATTGCCCCATATCTCTGTTTTCTTCCTGTCTGACACAATTTTGGAACCTTTCAAAGATGCTTACTGTAAAATATAGGTTGGCCAATGAATTAACTGGGTTGCAACCCATAATGCACCTCAAGCTTAATTGTGGCAGTAGTTGAAACATATCCTGTTGATAGATGATACTCTAGTTTCCAAGATCTTCTGAGCAAACAATACAAAATATTATAGCTTCTGCTGAGCCTCATGAAGCCCAAAACTACATCCTTGGTTTTTACTCGCATTCTGAAGTGAGGTGGCTGTTGTGACACCTTTGCACCAGCTAGTGTATATCACCTTGATCCCATAAACAGATTCATCACTATTGCTATTCAGACTAATTGCAATGGTACCATCAGCCAGACTGATGATTCATTTGCTTTCGAACTTTGCAATGTAGTCAAGGATGAAGAGAGAATGCAGTCTCCAGGTCATGCAGGAGTCCTGTGGGGCTACATGTTAAAGATTACTCCTCACCGGAAGGAGTCTGATTTTCTTAAGTTACTGGAGCTAGTTGCAGAAGCCCAGACCTATGATTTTGACCACCATTTTACACAGTATCATTGTGCTGGAAGTTGAGCTGAAGTTAAATAGGTGTTTCTCTTGCCCGTGTTTATAAAGATAGTGTGTCCTGCCAAAACCCAAGCATTATTGACTAACTGGTTCTTCAAATAAGCAAAATGTAAGGAACAAGACCAATGATGTGGTCCACAAACATTGTCTCCATGCACTTTATGATCAATGAAGTTAGTGCAAGAAGGCAAGAGTCACTCAAACATGACACCTTGGATGTTTCTGGAAGTGGTACAGTAGTGGTCTCCTTTAAGCAAAAGTGAGCAAAACTTGATGAAAATAGAGGCAGGCTATGCTCTGTCATGTCTTTAAAACATACTAGGGACTACCATAAGCACTACCAATTTTAAACTTGCCAAACATTTCCCCCCCATGTCCTTTTCAGACAGCTACAGCACAAATTCCTTTGCTCACTGGTTTGTTTCTGTGAATGTTCCAAATCTGAGCGTAAATCTAGTATTAAAGTTATTCAGCTCAAGCCATTTCAGAGACAATGGATTTCAACACCCTCCCTCATACTATGATTCATGATTATGTGTGTAATCTGAATGTGCACATCTGATGGTTCTCTCCAGGTTATAGCTGGCACTCCACAACAGCTCAGAGCCCCCAGAATTAAGTTTCTTAAATTAAAATTATTCAGACTGTGTGTTCTGTTTGCTCTTAAAGTTATTGTTGAAGGAGTGTTTTTAGTTTGGAAATGTGTTTATCCTTTCTGTAGGAGCCCATATCTGTGTACAATACAGTATTTGCTACATTGCGTAAGCACCTCTGTATACTCAATAATGTTCATGGCAGAATGATTGAATGTCTTCCATTTAATGCATTTAAGGATGTCAGTCAGCTGTTGCTCCTCCTTACTATGCCAGCACTGCACAGATCTCTCAATAGGCTGGCAAGGCTTCTATTTGTATCCCACTTGCAGCAGGACAGAAGTAAGGTAGTTGTGAAAACATCACAACATGCTGAACTCCGTCAAAACGTGTACTTCTGGCATGATGTTCAAGGTATAACCTAAAAGAGAACTATGATTCCATCTATGCATGAAAGCTCATCCATCAGAATTCAGGTTAAGGGTTAGTAGTTGCTATTCAGTCAGCTGACAATGAACAATCCTGCCATGTGTATGCTACATAAAGGCTTATGCTTTCATCTGAATTCTTAAAATCTTACATTTTATTTCACACTTAACAGAGGGTTGATGATAAAAACTTCAGTGCTTAGGAAACAGGTAAACAATAGCAATGCTACCAACTTTATAAGTGGTGCATCGCAGTGAGAGAGTGCTCCTCCAGTACAATTCTGTTGGGCTATTTTCAGAGTTGGCTGGCCATTAGCCGTCCATACAACCTGAAATGGAGACGTCTACAAACTCCTGATTTTACGTTTTTACATAAAATAAGAAGAGGAAGTCCACAGTACAAGGAGATATGTAGTAAAGGTTTTATTTATTGGAGGTTGGAAATAAAGGAATATGTGGCATCTTTGTTTCCAATCCCATCATTTAACAGAGTTAAAGCTTTCTACTGGCTTACTAGGCTAACTAGCAGGAGCCGCTTTAGCAGAAATTATGTTCGCTGAAGAGCTAATCTTCCAGGCAAGAGAGAGTGTGTGCTACACTCCTCATTCCTCTGGGAAAATTAACAATGGTGGTTCTTTTTTTCTAACAATGTAAACTGCTGAAAGAATTACTACATTTACAAAACAAGAAAAACACATTTGTACACATACGGATGTGAGCTCTAACTCTAATAAAGAAGATCATAAAGGGCACACATGGGCTAGAAAATTCAAGAGAAGCAGTCTCACAACTAGTCCCATACTGGACAAGATATACAAAATGTATAAGGGGCTGCTGTGCTGTATTACTGGAAGGATTTTGGGCCCCCAGGTGCCCCCTGAAGAAATTTTCTTTGCACATTTTCTAGACAGTTAATTCTTTTTGTAGGCAGGCAACTGGAACTGCATGTAATACTCTACATGGTGCCATATTTGTACATCGAAGAGAAAACAATAGAAGGTGAGAATTTACAAAACTATTCACTATAAATCATATTGCAGTTGATAGTTAAAGTAATGAAACTGAGTTAACTGACATAATGTGACACACTATTTTCTTTAATACTACAAATCAATAGTTAATTACATTTTTAAATCATTTTTAATAGAAACTGGAATGAAAAAAAGATGTATACAATAATGAAAGGTGTGACCTGTAGGGGGTGCTCCAGACCCCTAAACTACAGATGCCAACTTAAGTCCTATGTTCAAATGACGTTATATTAATCACAATATTTTTACAGGCTTTCTTCAACTGTCAATAAACCCAGTTCTTTCTCTTATTCACTCTCTCTTAATATCCTCCATTGCCCTCCTCACCTCCCAAATCCAACCCAGGGACTGAGGCAAGGTGGACCCTCTAATACTGGTTTCAGGAGTATTTCTGGTGTGGCAACACTACCTCTGGGAAGCGCATCCGGACTAGCCAGAACCTCCATAAAATAGGGTGGGTCTTCAAGCACCTCATCCCGAACTACGAGAATGTATTAACCTAGTTAATAGTTAAGCCAAGAATCCACAAATACCTCAAAATTGGCAAAAGAAGGACAAAACACTTGAACATTGGGGGAAAATAGCACTAAGCTTGACTTTTAGTGGCTAAAACTCTTGAAACAAAGATCTGTGAAGGCACTGGAAGACAGTACATCAAAAGAAGAACAGTCACTGGTCCAATGGGGGAAAACAGGATCAAGCACAAGTTTCTTGTCCATGATTGATGACTTGGGTGCTTCAGGTCTATACAGGAGTCTTAGTCAGAGAAAAGCTTTCTAAAGATAGATGGCTTGATAAATTCCATCAAGACAGGAGTCAGATGTTCATCCATTGTGGTACTCAGTCTGAGAGCAGCAGTATGTGTTAGCCACGCTCTTTTTATTATTGTTTGAAAGCAATGAGTAATATTTAAGTAAATCTGCTTTCTAAAAAACAATAAATATTAATACTCTATTAAATGTTGGAATTTTTTTTAAATGATTACAAAACGGTAGTACAGTGTTCCACTGGGTAGTGCTGCTACCTCACTAGCACACTCTAGGGAGTTTCATTAAAATCATTCTCCATATATAGTTGGTATGTTCATATAATTTTTGGATGGTTCTTCTCTGGTGACTTCAAAATCCATCCACAGGTTGACTGGCCATTTTATAGTGACCTGATAGGAGTGGGACTGAGTGTGTTTGGTCAGTGATGGACTAGAGTCCCATCCACAGGTGCAGTGATAGGCTTTGGCCAGCAAGCAGTAATGAAACAAGTGGGTTTTGGAGATAAACAAACCATCCACCACACCCAGCTCCTATACTGCTACTATAGATGTTTAATTTCAAAACCAAGTACTAATTTCCATATATTTGAAGGATATATTTACACATATTGTCTCCATTCAGAATGAAGGAATTGTGAATGAGCAAGTAAATGCACATGGAAATCATATGGAATAATAACACAGTAGTTATAAGATAATGGAGGTACACCCTTTTTGTTTATTATTCCATTATTGTTGCGGCAATAAATTATCCTAATACTGTAAATACTGTATTTCTTCCTATTTTCACCACTGTTTTTGGTCTGGTCTGATAACTTATTGAAACTGTACATAAATGCCCTGAGTAATTCATGATTTTATAAAATTTTTACAATAAATGTAAGTTAGACATTTTTTGATTGTGTCACAACATGCTGATATCACAAAAGATCTTTAATGCAGTAAATGTCGGATTTGTCCTTTCCTTTCAAAGTGATTTACAGCCAGGCTTGATTGTGTTTGTCTCTTGCTTGCCAAAGAAGAGTGACTGCATTAATAAAGGGAAACTTGTAATATAAAGAATTGACAAAATGTTTTACCAGAGACATGTCCTTCCCGATTGTATGCCACAGAAAAAGTAAATAGTGCTTCTCCATAAACGTCTAGTATGTTTGGATAAATAAACCCTGAAAACCAATCAGTATTACTGATGATCATTAGTTGAATACATTTATATATGTACTGTATACAGTATACACACATATGCACAGTATATATTTCTATACGTTAAACACAATTGTGGTGAGTGCCTGGAAAGGATGCTGATTTTAATCTGCCCAGGCAAAGATGCCATAAGGAGACAAAGGCAAAAGACTACCATGAATTATTCTACAGATGTGAATGTATTGGAAGGACAGAGGGGACAGAGGAATAAAATATACCTTCCCTACTCTGTAACTACTATTGAAACCCCTACAGTTACACTGTCTGATTATGGGTTGCACACAATAAATTGTGATTCACAATTGAATTCAATGGGAAAGTGTTGTGCATGGTTTATGGAGTGTCTTGCAATGAGTTACTGTGGGTAGTTTAAGCAAACACTGCTGCTCTGCAATAACCGGGATTGGCGATTCAAAGGGGGAATACCCCTCACCAACTGAAAAGGCAAAACTGGGTGAAGAAACAAAATTAAGAACAACTGTCATACAGAAATGTCTGACAGGGACCAAGGACCACCAGAGGGGGCCCTCTAGGTAGGCCACCTCAAGGTTTTTGGAGGGCCATATCTGGACCCCAGAAATGATTCACTAGAGACAGGGTGTGACCTCAGAAGTAACCTGGGGATCCTACTTTATTGGAGCAATGACTGCTGGCATCTTTAAACTTAGAGTCAGCTAACAAGGGTTCATCTGGCATGAAGAAGAACAGTGCCACCATCTTAAACAGTGACTATGCAATTATACAATATGTAACAGCATCACGATTGGCAACAAGTACCGCTGTCATCAACAAAAACACTGAGAACATCATGCAGCAATACAAAAATGGCCATTCAAATAAATGACCAGAAATGCAATAAGAAATAAACAATCAGAAGTTATTGGAATGTAAATATTACATCAGACATTTCAAAACACTCAATTTGAAAGGTGCTTGCAAGCTTTCATCTTTCAAGCTGCATTTTCTTCTCCTTCTGTCAGTTTAATGCCTTCATTTAGGTTTTTGGAATGATGTCATCACTGCTTCTTTTTGAAAGCAATAATTCTTTTTATGGATAAAGGAGGCATTAAAACTGCAAACATTAAATGCTCTGTAGTGAATAAAATGAGACACTGACTACCTGCGAATGTGGTCTTCTGTGTATATGTGTGACGATGCGGGTTCAGCTCCATGCTCCCATCCAGCTTCTGGGAGCTCTCGAACCCAACACCGTCGGTAATGTCACCGATGAGCTAGGCAGTGATGACATCAACCATGAAGCAAGGGGATGGTGCAAAAAAGTGCAAAGTGCTTTAATTAAAAAAATCAACAAAATCAAAGTGTTCAAATAAATAGTGCAGTGCTTCAAATAAGTCATTAAATAAATAATCCATAAAAACAAGTAAAGTGTGGAGGTTAAAAACACACCAGAAAAAAAATCTTTTAAAAATCAAGGTTAAAATAATGGCTGGAACTTTAAAACTAAAGCCAGATGCATTCTTCTACTGGCGGCTCCCCTGCTTCTCCCATTTGGGCCCCACAACAGGGGAGTCGCCCTACCAACAAGTGCAGCTCCTTCTTTTCTGGTCCAGTAGCCCTCCGATCCCCGGCTATGTCGGGCTCCAGCTGGACCGAGACTTGGGTTCCCTCTCCCATTGGCCAATGTGCTCATGCCGGGACTCAACACGCCCAAAGCCTCTACGACTCCCGCTACATTCTGTGCCGAGCTGTTTCATCTGCCGGTCACTCCAGCTCCTCTAAACTGCTCAGCTGGAGCGACAGCTTCCAACAGGCCCCTCCAAGAGTTGGCCAAACACTCCTCTGGGGCTCTCCTACCAGCTGCCTTCCACCTTAATAGAGCCTGTTCTTGCCCTTGCTCTGGCTTTCTCTTTCCTGCTTCCTTCACCTTTAACCTCCCGTTCTCTTTTTCTTTTCTTCTCTCCTTTTTCTCTTTTTTCTCTTTCATCCCTCCTGACCTCCTCGCACTTCTATTATATGCTCCGGGGATGTGGATCAGGTGTGGCAATTAGCAGCTCCCAGCAACAATTAAGGATGCAGACGACTCCTCACCTGTGCACTTAAGCGAGGACAGTCTGCATCACGAATCACCCAGGAACTGCTCCGGCCACACTACCACGCCCCCTCTCTAAGCCGTGAGGGCAGTGATTATTTATTTAAAAAGTGCCCTTTGATCTGAGCTGTGGACCTGCTATACCACAATATGCCATTTGTAGCATTCTTCAAATTACGGATATACTGTAAGTATAGTCTATTATATTTCTGAAATGTTAGGATTAACTTTGTATTTTTCTGCTGTCATAGAATGGATTGCTACTTTTTTTTAATTACACTTTGCTCCTATTAAACTAAGAAGGTGGAGCTTGAGAGGTGCTCCAAAGGGGAATGGGCGAAACTGGCCAAGGATAGGTGTGCCAAGCTTTTAGCATCATATTCAAGAAGACTTGAGGCTGTAATTGCTGCCAAAGGTGCATTGACAAAGTATTGAGCAAAGGCTGTGAATACTTACGTACATGTGCTTTCTCAATTTTTCTATTTTTAATAAATTTGCAAAAACCTCAAGTAAACTTTTTTCACATTGTCATTATGGGGTGTTGTGTGTAGAATTCTGAGGAAAAAATTAATTTAATCCATTTTGGAATAAGGCTGTAACATAACAAAATGTGGAAAAAGTGATGTGCTGTGAATTCTTTCTGGATGCACTGTAGATAGATAGATAGATATTTATACGTCTTGTCTTGTGTACTACAGTATTTGATTGGTTCGTTATAAATCTCCTGGATGATTGTTATTGGTTAACCTTAATAGTGAAAGTCTATCTTTAAGATATTTCAGGCTAATTACATTGCATTAACTCCTAAACTGATATAAAAGTGAACAGAATGTTAGCCTTGTCCTTATTAAAGGTATATTTATGCACTAAATAAATGCGAGTTCAGCAGCTTATGTCTTTCCTCCCAGCTGACCACAAACATCCTGAATTTATAGAACCAAATAAATAATATTAATGATTATTTCTGATTACTAATAAGAATTTTAGGGAAGAAGAAAAACAGACTTTTTCCTGAGTAAATAATACTGTATTTTAATGTGTAAACCGGGCCAGTGCAAGAAAATCAAAAAACAAGACATTTAAACAGAAGCACAACATGCTTTAAAACTAAAAATTCCAAGCCTTAAGATGAAGTACAATCTAGTGCTCACTTGTAACCAAATTGACCTTGATCAGTATTGTTTAAGTTCTTTTGTCAAAAACTATCAACGTTTCCCTTGTTCACACATGACCTGAGAAAATGAGATCCACTTGATACCCACTTTTATTAAAAATGGTACATGAGATGTTATGTATTGACACTTATATTTACTGCAGCCAAAAGTGGTGCTCAGATTTCAGAATAAATTTCTAAGACCAGCCATACTTGGTATCTTTTATTAATAGTATTCTGACAGGATTTAGCTCTCCCTGTAAATATTAGGCACCTAGAAGACATCTTAGACATCCCTGAGGAATCAGGTGATGCTTTGTTGCTATTGGCAGCTTAGTGTTTCAGCTTAGAATATCATACTCCTTTCAAGCTATCCGGGTTTATGCCATTCACTGCTAACTAAAAAGTGCCTGAGTGTTGAAAAGCTTTGCTTAGCCAGCCATAGCATACAATGTCAAGCTGAGCCTGTAGAACGTGACCAGAAGCTCTTGACTTACCATAGGAGCCTTATTATCCACTGTGAAAGCTTGTGAATCCAAGCCCTCATACTGGAAGATGATGAATAATCCCCTCATGGAAAAAACAAAATGCTCTGAATGCCCATTTGTATCCCTACTTCAATGGTCTAAGAAAACCACCAATAGCAAATTAGGTCAATCACAAATTCAAAAAATGGTACATTTCTTACTCCCCAGTCCTGAAAAGATAAATTAATGCTGGGGGACCAAGATGATAAAGTTTGGTGTAAGAAATTCCAAATTTAGTGTAGAGCAGGCCATATGACACAACTAATGTTTTGTTCAGAGTATGGTTAAGATGATTTCCTGTGCTGAATGGTACTTGTTGCAAACTGAAATGCCCTTAAGAGCTGAACTGTTATGATTCAAGTTTATCAGACTCAAAAAGGCCTGAATACCTGAAAAAAATCCAAGACCAACAAACTCCACAAAAGGCCCAAGACCTATAATCTTAAAATATATTCAGCAATAATCTAAGCTAACATCATGATCATTACCATCAGTTCAGTTTTACAACTAGTTTTCAGGATAACTTTTGTTTTCACCTCTGTTTTACCTTAAATTCTTATTTTCTATTGACTCCTATTATGCGTCTCAACATCTGTAAGTTGCATTTTCTTCAAATCTGTTCTCATCTCATCAATCCAATACAATAATCCCTCACTTATTGCGGGAGATAGGTTCCAAGGCCGACCGCGATAACTGAATTTTCGCGAAGTAGGGACACTATATTTATTTAATTATTTAACGTGTATTTGGACGTTTTTAAACCCTCCCTGTATTGTTTACAACCCACCATTTACTCTATTAAAAACAGGGACAACTGCTAAGCAAAATGAAATCGGTAGATAAGTTTACACTTACTGTATAGCGAAGTACACGTAGCAGCTTGTAGGCGGTCATGACGTCGTTGACCTTGTTGCAAAGATTCCTAAAGCAGATTCCATCCAGACTACTGCCTTATCACGTCCACTTGCAACTCGTTTTGCACCCTGGTTAAAGGACACTGCGGCCGTAGATCTTATATGCTTTTCCTCCTTTTTAAATAAAAGGAATTGATGTCCTGCAGCGGTGTAGCTGTTCCCTTCCTTCAGCATATCCAAAACTTTTACCTTTTCTGCAATCATTTGCATCTTCTGTTGGTGCTTGGACACGGCCCCTGAAGCATTAGCACGTTAATGATGAATGAGTGAGATGAGACTTCCTGGTTAATGCAACAGTCCGTCGCTGAGCCAATCAGCAGCACACAGGAACTTAACTGCGTGCTCTGATTGGGTAGCTTCTCAGCCATCCGCCAATAGCATCTCTTGTATGAAATTAACTGGGCAAACCAACTGAGGAAGCAAGTAAAAAGACCCATTGTCCGCAGAAATCCACGAAGCAGCGAAAAATCCGCGTTATGTATTTAGATATGCTTACATATAAAATCCGCGAAAAGTGAACCGCGAAGTAGCGAGGGATTACTGTATTTCTTTAGCCTACTCCTAGGCCTCTTCTTATCCATCAGTTGATCGAAGGTAACAGGTAGAATATAACTAGGGCTTTCACATAATACCAGAGAGTGGAGTAAAACTACAATTAAGACGTAAAACAAAACAATTCTACCAAACAAAAAACATATCTTAAGATGAACATACTCTGTCAAACATTCTTGTTTGAAATACTGTATGCTGATAGACAAATTGTGTAAACAGAGAGATTGGAGTTGCATTTGAGTATTCTCCTCAAATGTGTAGTCACTTATAATTGCCAGGATCACTGGCGTAGCAATGGATTGTGCAGCAGATTGTGCAAAGCACAAGGGCCTATGAGCTAGGGGGCCAAATCTGCTCTTCTCCATCGTGACGTGGTGGGTAACGTCCAACAGGACAGAGGAGGCTTTGGTTTTGGAGCGGTAACACCTCTCTGGCAACAGGCATCTGCAACTGAACGTTGAAACATGGTGGTGGAGGAGGTGCGTCGACAGGACGAAGCAGCCAGGCATGCCTGAGCTGTAGCACAGGCCAAGCAGGGATGCTGGATAAAGTGGGAGTGTGTTGAAAAAAGGAAATTCACATGGAGGGAACTCTGGGGAATGGAGTCCAACAGGCTGAGCTTCATTATCCGAGCCACATATAATATGCTGCCTTCCCCCACAAATCTGCAGCTGTGGTTTGGAAAGGACCCATCTTGCCCCCTGTCTACAGTCCCAGCAACTCTTAAGCACATCCTGGTTGGTTGTAGGACTAGCCTCACTCAAGGCAGATACACATGGAGACACAGCCAGGTCCTCAGGTGTCTAGATGAGAAAATTGAGTGCAAGAGGAAATCCATCAACGCCCAACCTTTCACCAACCAGGAGGTGCGCCAGGACCCACCAGCATTTGTTCGGGAGGGGGACAAGCAGAGGACTACCCATTCAACCCCGGATCTGGGACCGCTGAAGGTAGCCAGGGATTGGCAGATGCAAGTTGACTTGGGTCAGAGGCTCATCTTCCCTACAGAGATCATAACAACTACTCTGCGACCAGACCTCTTCCTTTGGTCTAACTTCCAAAAACTTGATTACGTCATCGAGCTGACGGTACCGTGGTAGGATGCCATTGAGGAAGTCTTTGAACGTAAGAAGCTGCTGTATGCCAACTTGGCCGCTGAGGCGGAGGACAGAGGCTGGAAGATCAAGGTGCACCCGGTGGAGGTAGGGTGTAGGGGCTTTGTTGCCAGTACAACAGCGAAGCTGCTTAGAGAGGTTGGAGTTAGGGGACAGGCCCATCGACAGGCTATCATAGAATTGGCTAACACTGCTGAGAGGACCAGTTACTGGCTATGGCTGAAGAGGGATGACATCACTTGGGCAGCTAAGGCAATTACCTAACCGCTAGACACACGCCCAGGCTTGATCAACCTGTGATGGACCTGCCTCAACAGAGGGTGTCTTGTGATAAAAGGCCGAAACACCCTGTGAAGTTGAGGCACACAACATGACGATGTGTCCTGCTGGTAAAGCCTCTTGGCTGCCATTCTTCATAGCAGCCATCCCTCAAGATTTCCCCCCATTAGAAGCGATGCAAATATCAGGGATTGTAACATCTAGTCCTTTCATTGAATCTGTATGGCTTACTGTACATTAGTGTCACTACTGTGAGGATTTGTGAGCATACCACTTTATGATGTCCATTTTCTCGGAACTTGTGTAAAACAGGTCGATTGTGTAGTAGTATCCTGTCAGCCGGTGTTGTCATTTTAATTATTTACAAATTGAAATTATTTCATTGTATAGCTTCTTCGTCTTGTTTTGCTGCTCCCAATAGGGGTTGCCACAGCGGATCATCTTCTTCCATATCTTTCTGTCCTCTGCATCTTGTTTTGTCACACCCATCACCTGCATGTCCTCTCTCACCACATCCATAAACTTTCTCTTAGGCCTTCCTCTTTTCCTCTTCCCTGGCAGCTCTATCCCTAACATCCTGAGGCTAAGGATCTGCACTGGTATCCAGAAGGTTGCCGGTTCGAATCCCCGTCACTGCTAAAAAGAGATCCTACTCTGCTGGGCCCTTGAGCAAGGCCCTTAACCTGTAATTGCTCCAGGGCTGACCCTGCGCTCTGACCCCAAGGGGTATGCGAAAACTAACAAATTCCTAATACAAGAAATTGTATAAGGCGAAATAAAGAACAAAAAAAAAAAACTCTCCTCTGCACATGTCCAAACCAATGCAATCTCGCCTCTCTGACTTTGTCTCCCAACCGTCCAACCTGAGCTGACCCTCTAATGTACTCATTTCTAATCCTATCCATCCTCATCACACCCAGTGCAAATCTTAGCATCTTTAACTCTGCTACCTCCAGCTCTGTCTCCTGCTTTCTGGTCAGTGCCACCGTCTCCAACTCTTATAACAAAGTTGGTCTCACTACTGTCCTGTAGATATGCAGACTTCATTGTATAGCACACAATAGTTTCTACTTTCTAGCTTACGTTATATTTTAATCATCTTCATTCACAAAGTTGTCTTGGAAAATTAGCATGTCTACATTTTACATAGATGTATGTACTACCCACACATTTCATTCCTACAATTTATTTTATTTTTGCTAACTGACAGCGGCTGTAATAAAGCGATTTAAAAAGTTAATACAAATTTCATTTAGAGAGCTGGTTTGTTTGTCACCAGTGTGTGATCTGATAGTGACGCGGTTGTGGACGCCACTACCCAGTTGGTCTCTAGGATCTAGTTGCGAATAAATTACTAAGAGTTATGCTAGACAGGAGGGACCCTGGCCAGGATTGTATAAATTATTATTTATATTTTTACTGTTTTTTGGGTGATATCATGAGGGCTACCAGTATCTTTCCCACTGTGAAGGCTGGAATGGAATATGACATATTAAGAATAACGATCATATGAAAAAAATGCATTTCGCAGTTTATACACAATACCATGTTTTTGATTGAAACCACAACAAAACATTTTCGACTTAAATCTTTCTATAACAAATAGTAATACTGCAGGTATTACAAATGTAGAAACAAAAAATATATATATTTTTAATTTTTAACATTTGAAATGAAAATACTGTGTATCCTCAACTACAAGATTTGCTGAATGCCCTTTTGGTTTAGTAGTGAAAAAAGAAGACTTCATGAAATGTCTATATTTTAAAATTAGCAATTTTTTTTTAAATTAGACATACTAAATGCTTCACTATACGAAAAATGTAATTTATGCAACCTGTGCCATTTACGTATTGTTCAGCAAATGGCAGTTATGAGCTTTAAAATTACTAAAATGACTCCTTTTTTTACTACATGATATACTCCTTTGAATGAAACCATTATGGCTAATGAAATTCAACTGGGAATTATGTTCTGTCCTTTATATTTTTCATGCCATATTGAAAGTTAAATATGTAAAAGCAAAAATAATTACTAATAGAATCTCTCTGTGGAATGGCTGATGAAATATTAATAAAAAAAGAAAAAACAAGCAACCAAACAGAAGTCTACAGAGAGACGTAATCAGTTTTCTTTAGATTTTGCTATATGCCAGTTGAGATATCCTGGACCTTTAAAGGACACCTTTTCACAAATGTCAGGCTAGTTTAAGGGGTTGTGAAGAAATGTGTTCCTCCATTAACCTTGCCTCTCAGTTGGGTCTGATATAGTAATGTTCCTTAAAATGTCATTGAAGGTTGTTGTTTTACGTATTAACGTGGCACAGAAATCAGGAAAAATGGGTGCTTTGTTATCTTTGGCCATCGCTGTCCCCTTTTTTGTGGCATGACAAAGAATAGTTTCTTTGTCTTGGGGACGTGGCAGGCACAAGATAAATGCTCTCAGTATCTTTGACCCACCATGGAAGCAAGTGATCTGTTAGCATGATCTATTTGAGGATTATAGCAATTTTTAAAGGCTGTCAGGGCCGTCATTTCTGGACTGAAATGCATCAATTGAATTTTTCAAGAGGTCTTTGGAAATACCTTTTGATTAGGAAAGGTAGTGCTTCTAAAATCAATTTTTTGAGAGTGTGTATTTTCCAGATGGGCATTGGCTGGCTCAAATGAACTATTAAAACACTTGGTCATAGGAAACCTTCTGACAGAATGAGTTAGACAGCCTATTACTTACTTGCAGTTTAGATGTTGTATGACAATGAAAAAAAGTACAGAAAATAATGAAATCTGGGGCTCTTTTGTGGCTCAGTTGCCCATTATGAGAATTTTTTAAAGATTTAATAATAATGCTGAACCATATTACATCATAATTATCCTCTTGACCAATATATCTAAACAATTCTAAACTAATAAATATATCAGAGATGAAGACATAATTGAATCTAAAACTATATAATATTAATTATACTCTCAAGCCATATTATATTATCATCCAAAACAAGATTTCATCCTAATTCATACATGTCACACCCATGAGCATATGGGGCTTCTTCAAGGCACTGAGAAGGTAAACACTAACTCCCTGGGGGGAAAGGGGGTGCTGTCATTAACAACCGTGTCTTTCATTTGCAGCTTCGAAGGACTGCAGCCAGATGACGCCTGACAAAGCTCTCAAATGACTCTATCCTGAATCAAGTCAGCGTGTTAGTTTTGACTCTCAAAAAAACAGGAGAAGATGCTTTCCTCTCTGGCTAATTTTATTTTGATTATTATTAACGGCATAGACCAGTATTTTCATGGTACTTTTTCCTTTTGATTTGTGCCATATAACAGGATTACTAAGGCGGTTCCCCAAACCCTGAACTTGTATCTGACCATTCTGTTCACATACTCTACAGAGAAATTAACATTGTGTTAATACATAATACACTGTGTTAATTTAACAATTGCGCTTTTTGTTTAGCCTTCACATGGTTAGAAGTATTGAATCACATTTACTGTAGATTAAAAACTTTTGTCTAATTTATTGGGTTCTTTGTGCCTGAAAAGAATATCCACAACCAATAGACAAAGCATCCTAAATCTACGAGGGTTAGTCAACAATTATCTGCACTTTTATGATAATTTTGTCTGGGTTGGCAGTACAGCTTTCCCTAAGCATATGTGTAAATATGGTATGTGTGTGGTCACAGCGGTAAAGTTTCAATCTTGATCAGTCAGATTTGCTTGTTGTTTTCGATCAACTATCCATTTGCACCAAAGAAGCAATGATCTGAAACATGGCAAGAACTTGTTCAGTGTTGTTGTCGGTACTGGACATGTATGGGAGTCCCGCTCCTTGTCCAGTCATTTTTGAAATTCTCAATCCATTGAAAACACTGTCTCTATATTGTGCAGTTCGCCTTCTATGGATTTCGGCTCCTGGTACACCTTCATTTACTGTAGGTTGAAGCCTACCGCAGATGTCTCCATCTATGTTCAGCAATTTCTACGCATCCATAGTGGAGTCCATGCTCATTGGCTGCATGATATTCTATTTTTGACAACTGTATGTTCACTATGTAAAAAAAATGAGAGAAAAAAGTTAAAGACTAAAAGTTACTAACCTATTCCAGGCCACAAATAATTTGGGTGATATTCTTGATAATGAAAAATCTAAAATTTAAGAATGACCTGATGTGGTAATGTAGGATAGACTACATTATCAATTCTGATCTGCCGGAAACATAGGTCCTTGGCTTAAAAAGACAGAGCCAGACTCTCTTAATGTCAACTATGTTGTTATTTGTCCTGGTGTCTATATAAACACAGGGAATTCCAGTTTCTGAATTACATCTCGCCTGAAGAAGAGGCCTGAGTTGCCTCGACAGCTTGCATATTGTAATCTTTTTTGGTTAGCCAATAAAAGGTGTCATTTTACTTGACTTGTCACTACATTCGTAATGGCTAACATGGTACAACACCCTAGTACTACTTAATGTCAGCTAAAAAGTATATACATACACTTGCTTATATTTATCGTCTATTATCCTTGTTATAAATAAATTGTATAATTTTGTTTATTGCATCAAGTCTGCCTGGGCTATTTGTGAAAATAAGTCTATCACTATGTGCGGCAACGTACTGTATCAGTGTATGCTTCCAACCTCTCCCCTCTCCTATGTCAGGACCACAATAAAAAAGTGAAAGTGTTTAATGTAGACTTTCTCTGATTGAGATGAACCTCATTCATAAATTGCACAGATCTGCTCATATTTCTGGTATCCCAGCTGGAGAGTGAAACAGAGATCCCCCACTCAGCCTCCATGAATTTGTTGTCCTGTCGTGGGCATTTTCTTAATTGTTTTAATAAATTACTAGCATTGCCAAAGGAAAAAAAAAACTAATAATTAATTAACTGAGTAATCAGATTCAACCCTTTATCCGACAGCACTATAAAAACACTGACTAGCCAAGAAATGGAAAAAAAACCAAGTTTTGTTACTAGCAAAAAATTGTTTCATCAGGTTAGAACAAAAGCCTGCAGCCACTGCAGCCCTCCAGGGTCAAACCTGTGGACACCCAGTATAGTTTGTGGAGACTGGCTCGGACACAGACAGGCAGACACGCTCATGTCACCCAACACACGTTTATTTACAATACCTATTTACAATTACTGTGCCACAAACCCCAATCTTCCCCAAAGTCCAGGCCAACCACTCTGCCTGTTCGGACCGCCTCCTTCTCTCTTTCTACCACCTTGTCCTGCTTCCACCCGACTCCAGCCTTGAATGAAGGGAGGCGGCCCCTTTTATCCATACCCGGATGTGTTCCAGGTGTACACCGGCAATCCCGCGGACACGCCCCAGTATGGCGGAAATGCCGGCTGTCCTCCCGGAAGCACTCTTCACTTCTTCCCCCCCAGCACTTCCTGGTGTGGTGGAAGTACTGGGGTCCAGGGTCCTTCAGGCGGGGGGGACGCCCCCTGGCAGTGACCACGGGCCCCTACAGGGTTGGGCTTCCAAGCCCTGTACCCGTGGCCCCCAATACAACCAGGGCAGACGCCCCCTTGAAGTCTGGAGGAGGAATGAGCCCTCCTCCTGTCTTCCTGGGCGTGCCACAAGTGGCAAGCAACACTTTCAAGATGTTCAAATTTAATCATATGTTGAAAATATTAAGACAACAAGAACACTTTATAGATACTGTTCTTAAAAAAAAAAAAAAAAAGTTAATTTTATGGCATATTTTGTAAAATAGCAAACTAACAAAATGCAGTATGGTTTTCTTCAGTGTAGTGTCACCTTTCCATATCTTTATCATACTTAGCAACATATATTGTGATTGTTCACACTGTGCCTTGTTATCTGGTACAGTTTCTCCCTTGGGAAAAACATTATTTTATACAGTGTTCTAAAGCAACGGAAACGCGCCCTCAGATTGGCAACCACTCTTCTATACACCATTCTAATGCCAAAGAAAAACAGCCTCAGAATGGCAAATGTGGCATGAGCAGCCGCCATACAGTTTAAAGCAGTTATTGCATGCTGATACTTTAAAAGCCAGTTTACATACGTGTTGTTCTGTTCTCTCTGTCCTGTGCAGTGTCTTACCCTGACCTAACCCCTGCTACTCCTCTCTCCTTGCAGCCGACTCCCCTTGAGAAAGGCACCTACTACTTCTTTTAAACTTAAGAAAATGAGCTGTAGAAATGGAGACAACTTGGGAATTGTCATCTTTGCTGTATGCTTGAATAAAGGCTCTGGTACTGAGTAAAGCTTAATTACCGTTCCTTCCATTACCAAAATAAAAAAGACTTGTTTGTGCAGACCTCTCCGGCCTGTCTTTTATGCAACCCAATAATCCAGATGCAACAAGATAGGTAAAACTTATATAAACTAAGGTATTTCATTCTTCTTTCAAATCAAGGACTACATTAAATACAAATTCTCAGTGCCAAGCTTCATTGCTGCACATGCCTAATGAGAGTCATCTCTATTAATATTCATTAACTTTAAATATAAGCCCATAATACCATTTCCTGAAGCTGGTTTCTGTTGGAAGGCTATAGTTCACTAATTGTTCACATTCGTTTCTTTACAACCAGATCACTGGCACATTAAAGGACTCCCAAAGGGTCAACTGGCGACTTACAGCCAGAGGCGGAACCCATAGCCTCATAGTTGCTTTAGCCACCAGGCTGTACTAGTTGCCCGATAAAAAGTGTAAAATAAATCTATACAATAAAAACAAAACAAAATGATGACTAGATAATAATAAGAATAATAGATCTACAAGATTTCTTTTTCTTTTTGGCTATGCTGGTTTGGAAACTTGGTGAAGTTAAAGGAAAGCAAGAAAGGTAGAATATCCTAAAAACGAAAATACATTGTGAGTGTACAGTATATGACAAACAGTATCCAGGCTTTAATTAGAACCCAGAGAAAAAGAGCTGTAGATTAAAACTTCCTTTACAATCCCTCAATTAACACAGACTTTGGATTTTAAAAGGTGTTTTTCCTAAACAGATTCAGTACAATGGAGTCCTTGCTAAACAGGACCTGCATGCACATTGCTTGTGTTGCCGAGGAGACAACTAAGCTTCTGCCTAACCCTGCTGTTCACCTTTTTCTGCACAAGAGGTCTCTGTTTGCAAAGTTAATCAAAGAGGTCGCCACCGTATCCAGGAGGGACCGCTATTACTGAAAACTGTCTTGGCAGTGCAACCGAGTCCATGATTAACTCACTCATATCTGTTAACTGCTTATGAAAAATGTACAAAAATATAACAGAGGCATCCAGCTGTACTAATAAACGTTGCATTTTTTTTTTTTAACTACATCACCGGTATCTGGAGAAGTTGAGAGCCTTATAAGCTATGCAGTGTGTAGAGCAGTGAAAGCACATACAACATGCAATATTATCAGAGCCTCGGTGGTCTAATGAAAAATGATAATCTACTTCTCCATTCACCTGTCATTTTCATACCAAGCCTGCACAATACAATATGATCTATCATCAAATTAAGGGAACCATATTCCACAGAAGGGCAATGTATTCCTCTTGCCAAAAAAACAGAAAAGCATTCATTTTCGGAAATGTGCTGTGGGCCTTTTCAGTATCAGACAGAGAGCAGCTGGCATTCACAATTAGCAGGCTTTTTTTGGGCACACCAGCTGCTGAAGATGCTCTTTACCAAAGCCTCTGACATACACATCAGGCTAGCACTGTGCTGCGAAAAAAGTGGCAAGACTCAAAAGCACTGAGAGGGAAAGAGCTCAAGCCTAATGCTTTTGTTCTGGCGGTCAGCTGTTGCACCCTGCATCAGGCTTTGTATATTAGGAAATCTGCTTAATGGCTTAGAGATGTATGCAAAATTATCACTTTATCTTCCTTGCTGAAGACAGATTGCATTTTGTTAACTGCTGCTTGATATCTGGCTCGGGATCCTCTTAAATTTCATGGCAGCCTGTAATTTCAGTAAATCATGCTGAATGCCACCTCCTGATTAACATTTGGCTAATTCACGAGGCGACTCATTTGACAGAACATAATTTCTTCACTAGCGTATATTTATGTGAATTATAAACAATATCTTCAAGTGATGATGTGTAATAAGGATACTGAAGAAGGTCAGCTGTGGGTGTTCAGTAGATCTGCAGAGGCAGAGATGAGCTTCGAAAAATGTTCTATTATTTGGAGATTACATTTTACTTTTGGGAATATCATCACAAAGTTGTCATCAAGAAAACATTAGCCAGATGTAGCCATGAACACTATATTGAATAACCCATACTTAAAATAATTTTTGATTTCAAACAAAATTAAAACGTATCCATTTGCAAAAGTCTGAAAAGTCCATGGATAAACATTTCAAATCCTTTCCTATTCTATTATGGATTTCACCAATTTTATGGCAATAATCAATATCTGATATGATTATGACCAGTGGGGACCATTCACATAAGCCAAAGCAATCACTCTTTTAAGAAGGATTCAATCCCTTAGTCTTGGGATAAATTTATTATTAAAGGAAAAGGCAAACAATTCAGTAAAAATGACCTTATTCATGCCAGTCTGCTGTTATATAATGGAGTCACTCTTTTTTCCAACATTAAGTCCAAGAATTTCGCTTAGATGATAGAAGATTCAGTTTGAAAGTTAAGTTAGTACAAGATTCGCTCCTCTCCTAGTTTACAGGGATTGAGCTCTCATATAGCCATGTTAGTCCTACTGTTGCAATTGAGGTCCTTCTTTCACCATAACAGGAAGTGAACTACCCTTCTCTAGTCTTGTCTTCCTTTTATAGCATCCTGGAGACATAAGACACGAAGTGGCATCACTAACACTAAGGCCCTTCCAGAAGCAGCAATCTCTTTTGTACCTCTGGTGTCCTTCTTGGGCATTGTCCTTTTCTAGAGACGGTCAGCCATCTCCTGGAAAAAAAAAAAGTGCTCCAAGGCATGTGCCATTCTTTGCCCTTTTCCCTTTGGTTTACCCTGTACTCCCAGTTTGTACTTTGTGAAAAGGCAAAGTGAACAGCAGCCATACCACATTGGGTTCAGAACAGATAATCCACCTGAAGCTAAGCATGTTGGGGCCCAGCCAATAATTGGATGGGAGACCAATCAGGAAAAGCTTGGGTTGTGCTGTAAGAGGTAATAGTAAATCCAGCAGGGGGCTCTTACTCTGTGGTCTCTATGTGGATCCCAGTTCCCCAGTGCAGTGACAGGGACACTATACTGTACAAATAGTGCTGTCCTCCGATTGAGATATACAATTGTGGTCCTGACTGTCTGTGATCATTAGAGATTCCTGGGCTATCCTTTGTACAGAGCAGGATGTATCCCAATGTCCAGGCTAAATTGCCCTCCATGGCCTAGTCATTCTGGCCCCCTTATCATCCAATGTCTCTAATTGGCTAACTATTTCTCTCTCACCAATTCACCACCTAAAAGCTAATATGTGTTGAGTGTAAAGGTACAAAATGGCTGACATCACATAATCAAGGTGGATGTTGCACATTAGTGGTGGTTGAAGTGGCTCACACTCAATATGTAAAGCGTCTTGAGTAGTGAGAAATGCACTACATAAATGTAAATAATTTTTATTACAATAATTGTGCTGTAAAAATAGCGTGGGGGAAAAAGATTAAAAACACAACAGTCTTAGGTCTTATTCTCCAAATTGGCAAAAAACTTTCAGGAACAACTTTCAAAGAAATTCATAATGTAAAAAGTTTGTCTTACATTTTAAGCACAGGATTCCGGTTAGACTTTAAGCATTGCCTCTTTAAACATTCCCATTTAGCTTTGCTATCACCAGGTAGCAGCAGCAGCTAGAGTAGCAATGGTGGCTAATGGAGCTGGCCATTGATGGAGCCAGAGATACAGCAGAATAAAGTGTTAACATGATAAATTATTCTCAGTAAATGACATTTACACAAAGACAGATATAGGCTTCCTTCTGAACTTTTAAAGAACTGAGGCTCAGTCCTCACTGATGTGTCCAGTCACAGGGACAAAAACAGAAACAAACACTAAGAAAGGTTCTCCATTCAACCTGTACTGGTAATGGGGAGTGCTGGAACAGAAGGGAAGCCCACACTGTTCAGTGAATACCCTAGAAAGAGGTGGTGCATGTCTTTTATAGTTTCTTTCCACAGTTTTTGATTGATAAATGTCTTTTTTTTCCACAGGAAGATCATTACATTGGATGAAATACAAAAAAGATCTGCTAACAAAATACTAATGATTCCAACTCATTTTATTAATCATTTTGGTATTATTTGGTTTTATGCCAACATCCCATAAAATAGAATTCCAAGTACTTTATGTCCTCGATCACCCTTCTCCAAACATCTCCTCACCAGTCAGGCCCTTTCCTTCATATTTTCTTATATTTATTATATGTCTCTGCCGAGTTGTTAGATCAAGCTGTACAGTTTGTCTACCAACTCTTTGATTCCATCAAACTATTCTCCCTTCCCTCTCTCCCTCTCTCTGGTTCTTTAGTGACTTTGGTTGTTTTTCTTCCCATCATTGAAACTTTGCCTCTTATTCTCCTCCAGACTGTATACTCAATACATCTGACATGTGGGTCTTTGAACACACTTATGGGATCATGGGATAGTGGTTCTATGGATATATGGTTACAACAATAGAACTCCCTCAGTGCCCCCAGTGCCCTGATATACCCATTCTATTAAAAAACACAATCTTGTCCATTGGCACTATGACAGTAAGCTCCTTGATAGCCTCAATGTCCATTTGATTAGAAAGTCAAGTACCCCTAGTATCTTGCATCCTGAAGTAATCTCCTCAAACTCCATCATGACTGCATGTTCTGGTACTTCTAACTGTTGTACACATACCGCTTGTTAGTGTCCCCTGCCTTCTGGCGATTTCTTCTTTGTCCATTTTATCTCCTATTTGTGCGAGCAGATGTTAATATTGTTGATAGTGCTATTTTTCTGTTGAAACTATTGCTGTTTATGGTGGTTTTCGGTGATATTAGAAGTTGGCCATTAGGTTGAGACTATATGTATTGAAGTGCACTGACCAGAGTTGATTCCTCAGTAAACTGATTTTCTTTGCTTCAGACTCTTAACATCCCTGTTCTGAAGACTTCTTTCATTTCAATATTTCCTTGGATATAATGTATTAGTTTGTAAATGTTGATCTTATATGTCATTAGGTTTTGGCCTGCTTTTCCAGAACAGAAACTTAGATTGTCCTGTTTTATCAACAAATTTTTGTGCTGTATAGTAACATTAATATCATTAACCTTCAAAAGGTCTTTTACAAAATAAAATTTGCTAAAACACGTTTTCTCTTTAGTAATTTCTTTTTGTCTTAGATAATTTCTTTTTCTAGTTTTGGGACTTTAATATTCTAAGACCCATCTCGACAAGCTGCACTTTCATGTGTGAGTATTTATTTAACCTCTTCATTTGAGAAAGATTTTAACTTTTAACGTCTCAAGACCATTTTAGAATTTAAGCAGATAGTTAATGAGTTGTTACAAAGAATTTCGTGGTTGCTATGCACCACCTCCTAGAAGGCACCATGACTCACATTATGAAGAATTGTTTATATATTCCAGTAAATTCCAGCACAATTTGTCCTTTTTCTGAAATTATGGATTTGAACTGTGAAGAAGTGTTGTTTAGTGGCTTCTGACTTCTGGTGAAGACTCATAGATTTCCATTGTTTTGAGCTGGTTCTTAGTCTAGGCATTTTGGCTCATTTTCTATTGTACTTTTTACCTTCCTGGTGATTCTTGTGCAATTATGATATAGCTAAGCCCTTTGGTTTCTGAACGCAATCCACAGTCTATTTAGAAACATGATTGTTTCAGTCTCAACAACCATATGGTTTGTTGCTAATAACAGGCCAATATGAATGAGTTCAGATGGGGGAGAGAAATTGTACTGTTATGGATTGTCACCCAGTCCGTGGCTGGTTCTTGTCTTGCATTTTATGTAGGCAGGATGGGCTCTGGCACCTTGTGACTCTATAATCGAATACGGGGATTCAGTAATATCATATGTTTGACTCATTTTATCATCAAGCAAAGACAACAAGACAGCACAGTTCAGTCATGATCAGCAGCAAACATGGTTATCTTGTAAGGATTTATAGTCCAAAAAAGAAGCAAGTAATAATACAGAAGTTTAGCACTGGTGTTGGATGCAGCTCAGTTTTCCTCAACATTAATTCCCTTATTGTTATATATCCCCTTTAACTTTGCTTGCGGGATACTTGTTTTGCAGAACAACATAAGCTATTGTGACTCTTAATTGCTTCACTGCACACTAAATCCACTATTTTATTCAATGATGATTTATGCAGTAACATATACTGTATGCACAGTGCATAGCAGAACTGCCAAAGATAACTTACTGCATGTAGCAATCATTATCAGATATATGCTAGAAAACAGCCTAGATTTATGCTGCTTGCTGCAAAAATTGAAAACAGACCAACTCCAAAAGTAAAAGTAAATCTAAAAAAAGAATATGCCTTCTGGATTCTATTTTGGTTTTTGACAGTACATTGGATATAAAGAAATGAGAATTTCATTGCACAAAACTGTTTTAAATATAGCCTAATTACAGTATTATTAAAATAATAGATACATGAATACAACCAAAAATGGGTATAATATAATTGGATAAACATTCCCTTGAAAAGAAATGATGGACAATCCAGCACAAGAGATTCCTTAGAAATTCCAAGAAATACCACTACTAAAGCTTTGCAGGTTTTAAAGTAATATATAACAGTGAATATACCCAATTAGTCAGAGTAACCTAAATTACAGTAGGTAGAATTAGAAAGAGAACGAGATTAAAAAATACAGTATAAACTTAAATGTTAATTTAAAGTACATTTCAAGCTCAGGCAACATTACTATATGTATTTTTGACTTGGATTAGGGCTTTTTTATTCTTATGCCAGATTAATGAAACTTCATTCAACAATTTACTAGTTTGATTGTGCCATGGATTGGAATGAATGTTATCTTTTACTTATAGGAATGTGTGCATGATTGCTGCATTATAATTCTTCCTTTGTAATACATACTTCTGAAAACAAATTAAGTATTACATTAAATTAAAAAATAGAAGGAAAAAGAAAATACAGTATATTCAGAAGACAGGGTGACGTTGCTTAACCAATAGATACGTTATATTTTAATCTATATTTGAGTTCAAAAAGGAATTAGCTAAATGAAAAGGCATGGCATTTGGACTTCTTCATGACCCCAGGTTAATTTCTAAGGCTATCTCAGATGAAGATATAATAATAATGAATGATTTTAATTAATCCAAAGACTACACCACAAATATATTTGTATAAACTTGGGCAAATAGTCAAATACTCCTACGTACTTGTTTTGATTTACAGTGGGTGATAACAAAGGATCGAAACATTCTTTGTTGGGTTTCCCAATTCTCATCATGTTAGTGTTTTCTGTTCTAGGTACTATGGTTTTCATCTTTATATGCTAAAGATGTGCAGGTTTGCCGATTCTAAATTTACATGGCAGCAGTAAGAATGGCTGTGTGATTTACCTGACCAGCACCAGAGTGGTGTTCTATTCAGGGCTGATTCTTGTGCCAAATGCTGTGTTGTGCCTCTGTCACCCTGTAACTGTGCATTGCATTAGAATATGTAGCATCACAAGAAGATATTGATAACATCAGTGAAATGACATTATGGGTTTATAAATATTAGGCACAGGAAAGATGCAATGTTCCCATACTATCATGTGCCAGTGGGAAATTTCACCTGAAGTGTGGGAACTCCCAGTTGTGCACCTCATAAAAAAAGAATACAACTCCAATTCTATGAGTTGAGTAAAACTCAGAAATTGCATAGTTTTGGTTAAATTTCATTTGTATTGAAGCAATACACATTTAGTTTCATGTCTATCAAGAAAAGTCAACATGTATCCTTAATTACTCCTTGTAAAATGTAACAAATCAATGGTAATCCCCAAAATAACTGACTGGCGGTTCTGGAAAAACATCCTCATATTCAAAAAGGCCACAATAATGAATTCATCAATTACTGAATAATTAAGTAAATAAAGAAGTTACTGACAAATAACCAAATTTAAAAATCTACAACATAACTAATAACTACAAAACAAAGAACAGCAAATTGAAAAACAGAAGTACAAAGAAACAGAAAAATGACTGAGTGTTAAAACCCAAATTATATGTAACAAAACCTAAGAGTAAATATAACTAAGCCAGAGAGAAGAGTGAAAACCCATCCATCCATCCATTTTCCAACCCGCTGAATCCGAACACAGGGTCACGGGGGTCTGCAGGAGCCAATCCCAGCCAACACAGGGTACAAGGCAGGAACCAATCCCGGGCAGGGTGCCAACGCACCGCAGGATACACACAAACACACCCACACACCAAGCACACACTAGGGCCAATTTAGAATCGCCAATCCACCTAACCTGCATGTCTTTGGACTGTGGGAGGAAATCACTTGAATAAAAATGTATAAAACAAGGCAGATCAGATTTGTGAATTTCCCCTTGGGATTAATGAAATATCTATCTATCTATCTATCTATCATTTAATTTGTGTGATATTTTCAACATTTTGGTGTAACATTGTTCTCGTGCTTGGCTTCATCACTTGATGTTTAAAAATGTGTTATTGTTTGAGTGACCAGTTAACTCACTAAGGTTAAATTATAAATACCCAAAGAAATATGGAAAGGTTATATCAATTAATCCATCAACAGATTTAATAAACAAAGTCAGATAAGAACAGTAGAAATTGCAGAAGTCTATGGTTCAAACTGTGGAATTGAAGGTTGGCGCTGTTCTTTGTCACTAAAATCTATTCCAAAGTAATAACGAAGACTTCTGAGAGCATCGACCTTAGACTGTGAGAATTTATCTTCATTTTTTTGTTAAATATAAAAGCAGGAGGTTGGAATTCCACCCAGGACATACACCGCCTGTTCATATTAAAATTGCCATGCTTTACATTTAAAAGAATAGAAAATATAAACAAATGATTCTCGCCCTGCTGAAATTAGACATGATAAGACAACAATCATAAATTACAAAAGAATGAAAAGTGATTGTTTTTTTATTTAGATATGCAAGTGAAGTAGACAGTTATGAGGAAAAAAACCTACAAATCAATTGTTTTAGTTTTTGTCAGACACACAGTGGCAAAGTGATGTGCGTTATATTAAAGGAGAAGCAATCTATTTATTGTCAGCCTGTTTATCAGGGTAAAGTTAATTCCCTTATTGAAACAGACAATATTAGAGCTACTTTTCATACTGTCAGGCCCTCAATTAAAGATTCAGTGTGAGGAGTATTAACAACTGCCTGTTGTAGTTGCCACAAGCCTCTGATAGATTGTGACAGGTTCATATTATATAGATTCAAGCAGAATAACCAGATTGCACAGTTCATTGAAGCAGTGTGTGAAGAAAAAAAAAATTAACATATCTGTGTACTTTAAAGGAAATAAGCTCAACCTGTTTCCTTAAAAATAAATATTACAAAATACAGTAGGAACATTACTTATATTGGGTAGTCTTATAAGATTAGAGCTATATAAATGTCTTTTTATTAATTTTGTTCATGTAACATAAACAAAATAAGCGATTCAAACAAAAATACAGAACACCAAAATTAACAATGAACCCATAGAAATATATATTCATAAAAAGTATATATTCAGTAAAAGTATAACAATGTACAGCATAAAATATTCAGATATATCCACATGGTTATTATGGAGGATGAAATGTAGAAAATGAACACATTAGACACATGCCCTTAACCTTAAAGAAAAGTACATTACATCTGCTTGATGAATATTTTAAAGTTGTGTTTTCCAACCCTAAACCTGGTAACTGTCCACTCCTATTGGTCTTCTTTGTAATAGATCTTCTAATTACTGAATAAAAAGCCAAACTCAATTAATTAATTGGCTGTGGAAACTTTCTCTAGTGAATCAAAATGATGACATTGGAATCAGCGCAAACCCATGTAAGAAGAGTGGGAACGAATTTGTTTGCATAGAAATGCAAGAAAATGGGAGACAAAACACACCTGCTTTGGAGATTGCTTAATAATAAAACCAGATGGAATTTTAGTCTAACATTTTTGGTGCATTTTTGGACCCCCTAGTTTTATTTCTCTCAGGGTGTTGTCTCCTGCCTTTTTATAATGATAACAAGTTATGTGCCCTTGTCACACAACTAGGTACTTTGTTACATATTCTCAATGCCTTCAGTCTAAAGATTGCTTCATGAATTTCTGAGTCCATCTCCTGTTATTCTCCAGCAGTGTTCCTTTTAAACAATCTAGAATGACATTTTTGCATTAAATTAATGAGAACTGCACAAGCAACACAAAACATACAGTTTTAACTTATCTTATCTACTTCATAATATTGGCCTAATATTTAGTTTGCATTTTAATTACTTCTCAAAAATTAATTAGGATGATAATGCAGAGTCTGCAAAAAGCTTTGCCATGGATAGCTCAGCTAGTCTTGTATTTATTCATTTGTTTCCTTGTTACATGTTAAAACTTGGGAAAATACCAGGAAATCTAATTAAAGATTTAGACAATATTTAGACAATATTTTATAATTATGTTGCCTGCTGAACCCACCCTGTTTGGAATATTAGGAGTAGGGTCTCTCACCTGTGCTGTCTGTTTTGTGACTGTTAACCAGCTTCAGCACACCATTGGATGCTGCACCTTATAACCTTTAGCTTCTTTTTAATTTTTCTGTGTGGTGTGGTAGTCTCAATGCACTGATGATGGCTGAATATAGAAATCTTACATTTGTACATTTATTTTTATTGAACATTTTCAAACAAAATGTGTTGATCAAAGTGCTTTACAGGAACTAAAGAAAAGAATTACAGTTGCAAACAAAAAAGTATAATTAATATGAAAACATCTTAACCCAAGAAAGGCTCTGGGTTAATTGCTTTTACATAGCATGGCAATGGCCAGGACCCATGCCCGGCCCGGACAACCCTTTCACACTGGATTCAGGGGAGCAGCCATTGGATGCAAACTATGTCCCCCGGAACACTTGGCGGCAGCCCCCCTGGGTTGCATCGAGGCCACTTTCTTGGAACACCGGAGGTCATCCCTGTTGGACTCCGTGAGCACCACCAGGAGGAGCTGCACAGCTTAACTAGCCTGTGTGGCCTGAATGCAGCCACACCCGGAAGTGCAGCCTGAATTAAGTTAATTAACACCTGAAACACTTCCGGGTGGGCTATAAGAGGAACCTACAGACACTACTCGAAGCGCCAGAGTCGGGAGGAGGAGGACAAAGCTGCCTGGGAGGAGTGGAGGAAGAGGAGTGATTTCTGTGTTGTTTTTGATTTTTGTGTACTTTGGGGATTGTGTAGGGCCTGTGGGACACGGGGAAGACGTGCTCCACGGCTGAAGACTACAAAAATAAATATTTTGGTTTCTTTTGACCTGTGCCTCCGGTGTCAGTCTGTGTCAGGTTGGCACCAACCAAGCGCTTCTGCCACAATAGACTTCCAACATCTGAAGGATGCTTGGAGTTAATGTCAAGGAGGTTAAAAAGACAATCCAGAACAAACAAGTCCCAATATTCTATCAAGAATCAAAAACCCCAAAACAGAAACAGTTGATCCAAGAAAGCAGAAATTCGACTCTCACAGAAAGAGTGCCCACTCCAAACTTCAATAAACCACTGAAGGACCAACTCGTCAGCCTCACATATAAAGGCTGGGGGCAGTCCCACCCACAAAACGCAAGGAACATTTACACATCTTAATAGTAATATATAAATAACAAATCGAAATAAAACACATAAATACATGAAAAACAACAAAATTAAAACGGGAAATAAACATTAGTCAGAGAAAAAATCCTAGTTGTAATGTAACAAATTGAAGTTTTAGTATAATTGAATATATTTTATTTACAAAATGTGTAAACAAAAAAATATCCATCCATTATCCAACCCGCTATATCCTAACTACAGGGTCACGGGAGTCAGCTGGAGCCAATCTCAGCCAACACAGGGCGCAAGGCAAGAAACAAACCCCGGGCAGGGTGCCAGCCCACCGTAGACAAAAAAAATATAGCATATTAATAAATAGGTTAATTGATTAATATTAGTTTAATTTTAAAAGCAGAATAACAGTTTTTAAAATTAAACAATAATAATAATAATAGTATAGGTTTAAAATCCATTGTTTGGGATCTCTCTGACCAACATTCAAACAAAACAAAAAGACATCTTGTGACTTCACTGGTATACTGAACAACAAGTTAAACTGAGGACCTTTGGCAGTGTTCTTGTGACTCCTGGTTCTTAATTTTTTTTTGACATTGTTTTGTTTAATTTCCTGTTTTTGTGATCCCTGCCTACCTTTTGACCACATTTCTATTTTTGCTCTGGCTACTTATTTTCCCTTGGACATTCTAGCTCACTTCTTCTTCCCTGAAAGAAACGATGTAAAATACCAGAATTAGCCTGTTACATATTTTAAAAAATGGGATTAATTACATTTTTAATTAATATACGTTTACAGTGTAAAAGGTAAAGCTTGGTGGTCTGCAGTTACTGCATTTTTTAGGTGCATTTGCATATAATCCAAGAAGTACCTTTTGTGCCATTTTCTGTCTGTCTGTCCACATGAAACCACTCCGCTCCCCATGGACAAATTTTGTTGAATTATGGTACGCTTATTCTTCAAAGAAATTTGTTAAGGCAGTTCAATTTTTATTGAGATATCGCGAAAATATTGTGCCATACAAGGTTTTAAATTTTCAAAATCTCCCATTAAAAAAGCATTAGCAAAACCTCAAACTTGTTTATCTTAAAACAGAGAAACATTCTGTGCGGCTTCAACTATGAATTGCTTTACTGACCTAAATTTGCCTTGACAGCAGTTACACCAGCATGTATATTTTGTATATTTCCTCTTTTATTTGTCTTCCATCCGCTCAAATCCCCAATGCAATGCCAGGAAAAGGGCATGCGCAGCTCATACAGCAGCACCCTTGTCCTGCTGCTTTAGATACGTCAACCATAAAAATGACAAAAAAAGTCACTTCTCTGGAAATGAATGGAAGAGGAAAGCAGTTATGTAAGCATAAATAAGAATGAATTGACTAAATTAATATCATTAGCAGATTATTATCATAAAGAACAGAGTTTATAAACTTGAGGCTAATTGGTGTTTGAGCTAATTAATTACACATGAAAGGTGCAGCTACCCTAAGAGATGTGAACACAGCACAGGTTTAGAAAGGGAGCAGCAGTTGGTCTGTCGGAGGAAGATTGGAGCTGCTGGGCATGCCACAAGGACCACGCTGTGGTATACAGCTTCTACGGTACACAAAGGAGCCGACTGTGCTGCAAATAGCAAGGACAGAGCAGGATTACAGCTAGTGCCGTGCCAAAAGAGCCACTTTTGTTTCTCTGCATCTTCAGACAAGAATTAAAATATTTAAGATTATCATCATCTTTAGTATTCCACATGTACAATAAATCATTTCCTTTCCAAGTTCTTAGTTGTTTAGGTACTTTGAATGAATTGCTGTGTTTTAACTAATATTAATAGCCTGATGAGAAACTTACTTTAGTTGCGGTTTTCCTTGTATAGGGTAACATTGATAGTGATATGATGCTAGTATTGTTCATTATGTATTTATAGTTATTTCTATTTGATAATTATTAGGTGCCACTCTATTGGCAATACTTTTTAAGAAAACTGAATAGCAATTAATCACAGATGTTCCTAAAACATATCAATTAATACCATTTTTTACATCACTTAAATTGGAATAAGGTGTGCATAAACACTTTTGAGCCACCATAAGCCTGTTTGGGTTATATGTTTTCAACTCTGATATTGTAAATTACTGTTAAAATGCATGTAATTAATGTAGTCAACCAACACATGTAATTGAATTCTGTTATTATTGTTACTTTTTAACACAACGCATTGTTATGAAAATATTTAATAAGCAAAAATGTGACATGGGTGAATTGAATTTACTTTAATTAAGTTTGACTTGTTCATATGGAATGTTACTTGCTTTTAATAACTTCAATTAAAAGTGACAACTGATTCTTGGATGAAGTAACTGAAAAAATGTCAAATGCTAAACTTTTCAAATCAGATAACTAAGTCCCTGAACCATTGGCGTAGCAATGGATTGTGCAACGCACAAGGGCCAATGAGCTTGGGGGGGCACTCAAGGCCAAATAGATATTTTAAACATTTTTAATAACTAAAACAATGGCTTCACATTCTCGATGCAGTGGCTTCAACGTTCAATGTCTTGTTACCATCAACTCTGACCTCGATGGCTGACAACAAATTGTAAGCGGCTGCCAATCTTCTCGTTGAATGCTATAGCACCGTCATTTCACCGCCATTTTGCACTCAATTGTTGTCATTTCGTGCATGTTTTCAATCCATCCTGTCAACCAAGTCGACTGTTTTCGACTTAGCTGAACTGTTGCTGATAGATCACTGTGCACCGTTGTCTACTTTCAGTGACGTTTACGCTGCTTACGTTACTGTCGACTATACCAGTGACTGTTGCTGTGAGTGAATGATCATTGTCCAAGTTAAAACCCATCAAAAATTACCTTAGAAGCACCATGTCACAAGACAGACTTAGTGGCTTGGTTGTACTCTCAATCGAGCATGCCAGACAACTTGATGTGTCAAACATTGTCGAGACTTTTGCGCAACAGAAGGCACGCAAGTATCTTAAGGTACTAGTGATATAAGAAGTAATACGATTTGCGACTTGTCAGTCGGTTCTACTTTTATAAACTTTAACTGTTTAAGAAATCTATAATCTGTTTTATTGTGTACCTTAGTATGACTTACTATGCATTAGTGTCATGACCATGAGGATTTGTGAGCGTCACCACTTTATGATGTCCATTTTCTCAGAACTTGTGTAAAACAGGTCAATTATGTAGTAATATCCTGTCAGCCAGTGTTGTCATTTTAATTTCTTACAAATTGAATTTGCTTCATTTTATAGCACTGAACAGTTTCTACATTGCAGCCTACCTTTTAATCATCTTCTTTCACAAAGATGTCTTGGAAAAGTAAGCAGGTCCACATTTTACATAGATAGATAGATAGATAGATAGATAGATAGATAGATAGATAGATAGATAGATAGATAGATAGATAGATAGATAGATAGGATACTTTATTAATCCCAGTGGGAAATTCACAAATACATATGTATTTTGTTATTTATATATTATTATTTATATTATTTTTTATTTATGTCAATACTACTACCCACACCTCCCACATTCCATTCCCACAATTTATTTTGTTTTTTGCTAACTTACAGCGGCTGTAATGAAGCGATTTAAAAAAAGTTATTACAAATTTCCTTTAGAGAGCTGGTTTGTTCGTCACCAGTGTGTTATAGTGACACAGTCACGGATGCCACTGCCCAGCCAGCCCTGGTTGCGAATACATTACTAAGAGTTATGCTAGACAGGAGGGGTCCACCACAGGGCGCTGCACAGGGGCCTTCAGCAAGCTGGCTACATCACTGCCCTGAACAGACCCAAATGTTACGCCATGCATACATTCTCTAAGTTGTTTATATTTTATTGACTGCCACTTTCCAGTCAGCATTTCCTAATGAGAAGTGGAAGAGCTTGACTTACAGGACTGAGATAATGGAAATAGTATAGATGACATGTTCCAAGCTCAACACTTTTAAGCACAATGGCGTCAATGTCTGTGGCTGGCTTTCTGCATTTCTTATGGTCTCTTTTGATTTTGATTGTCCTGTTCATGACTTTCTTTATCCACAATGTTTCATCTCTGCTGATTTATGATCGTCAAGTTCTTTTAAACCTGCAATCAGTCATCGACAAACTTTTTAAACAATATCTGGTAGGCCACAGTACTTGTTCTTGCTCAAACTTTTCTGTAGGGTTTACCAGTGTAGCTGTACTATAAGCTCTGCATAGTACCCCAAAGAAAACACAGTAGAAGACAAAGAAAATGTGAAGGTGTACTGGTAAAGTTTAAAACTTACTTGGTATCTTTTCTAATGATTGATCCTCACTACAGTTCACCAGGAGATGAAAAGACCAAAAGTTTCTTTCTGGAGCCCATGTATGAATGAAAACTGGTTGTTGATTTGAGGCACAATGATCGTCTCACTTGCTGGCAACTGCAGCATCTCCAAAGGGGTGAAGTGGATGAAGGGAACCTCCGCCAGCTGGGTTGTGCCCCCCCCCCCCCAGCCATTTGGCGAATTGACTTGATCAAAGGCGACTATGGTCAATGCTAGATCTTTAGCAAAGAAAACATTTATTTAAATGATGATATCATTTATTTGTGACTGAAACTTGGTTGACTGTTCATGAGTTACCCCCTTTAACTGAACTAATATTCCCTGACAAGTTTTTTAGTTCCCCTAGGACCATTGGTCCGAGTGGTAGATTAGTGAAAATTTAAAAATCTGCTATCATTGTCTGCAATTAAAAACTGACAGTTACTTCAGCTTTGAACTACAGTTGTTTGAACTTGACTGGTCTAAGTCTGCATTGTGTGCAGTGGTTTATGGACCACCAGTATTTAACAAGGATTTTAAACATGAGTTATATAACATGGGCGCTGCTGCCTCGTAGTTAGCAGAGCCGGGTTCGCTTCCTGGGTCTTTCCTGCGTGGAGTGTGCATGTTCTCCCCGTGTCTGCGTGAGTTTCCTCCGGGTGCTCCAGTTTCCTTACACAGATTTCAAAGACATGCAGGTTAGGTGCATTAGTGATTCTAAATTGTCCCTAGTGTGTGCTTGGTGTGTGTGTGTGCCCTTCGGTGGGCTGGCGCCCTACCCGGGGTTTGGTTCCTGCCTTGCACCCTATGTTGGCTGGGACTGGCTCCAGCAGACCCCTGTGACCCTGTAGTTAGGATATAGTGGGTTGGATAATGGATGGATGGAGTTATACAACATTATGACAGGCTTTGAATTTTCAAGGATTTTTATACTCGTGTGCTGTCTGAGTAAACCTCTGGTTAAAGAATGCAAACCTCATTGATTCTTTTAATCTTGTTCACTGTGTGAGAGGCCCAACACACAAACATGGAAATACATTGGATTTTGTTTTATTGTATGCTTTACCTATCTGCAATAGTAAAATCTGAGATGCTTGATTTTTTTTTTGATCACATGCTGTTATACCTGAGGCTTCCTTTTCCAGTCATATGGTCAACATTTATAGTCAGGCTCTCATACAGTAAACCCGACCAGTGCCAGTCAATCTTCCACGGCTTTTATGGATGCTGTGCAGTTCTCCCCAACTTCAACTTAGCACTGAAGGTCTAATAACTTTGTTTAATGAAACTTGTTCCAGCAGTTTAGTCCCTACTGGTCCAATTACGGTCAAGTGTTTTCAACTTAAACCTGAGCCATGGTTAAACGATGCCTCTTGTGCCTTTAGGCGGGTATGTAGGGGAGTTGGGCGTAAGTAGAAAACAGACAAGCTTCAGGGATCTTTTGATATTTTATGGGACAGATTGTCAGATTACCAAAAAGCTGTGAAATCCATAATTATTCCATTCCTACATGTTCTGACATGTCATTAGCAGTCTACAAGGATTCTCAGATTTTTTGTTAAAAAAAATTGCTGATGTTAGGTCCGACATTACACCCTCTATTTATGACCCTTCTGTTCCACATATTGACATATCAAAGTTAAAGTAAATGATTATAATTTCATCTCCTATATAATGAAACTATAATATTGACATGCATGAGACAATCATTAAGATGGTCTTACATACTGTGAAGGGAAAGTGGACTAAGCTGCTTGTGCCCTCTGATGATGTCACCCTTGAGCGACAAACATTCAGAAACAGAATAAAAGATAACAGCAACCAGAAGTAGGCTATCATTTGACAGACCACCTACCTAAAAGAAAGAACTTACCTATGTGTAGCACTATTTTGTTCATTTTTGTGCATGCTTTATTGTTGTTGTCTTTGGTTATTAAACGGGGACTCTAAAATTCTAATATTTTTGCTTATCTCTCATTTATACTGTATATATTTTCTCTGCTAAAGCTGACCAAACTTATCACATTTCTGAGACAACACCCTCCGACACTCCAAATACACCAACATGAAATGTTAATTGGTCTAATTCAGTATTTCCATGCGTCAGTTCCAAATGTTTACTGTCGCAATAAAACAAATTAAGAATTACATTAATTTTTCTTTAAAGGTCCACTGAACTTTCTTTATGTGAAAACTAGGAAAGACTTTTCTTAGACAAGGCAACCGCATGAAAACCATGCCGTTATATATATTATATTATATATATATATATATATATATATAAAAAATATGAGTATTTTTCAGAGACCACCAATGTTATTTTTCTACAAGTAATAGCTAAATAAGCATCTTAATTTTACCTAACATTATAAGTAGCAGGGTGGCACAGTACCTGCAGAGATCCAACATCCTGGCTTTAAATCCTGTTCCTGGTCATTGTCTATGTAGAGTTTGTGTCTTCTTCCCATGTCTACAGGATATTCCTTCTGGTTTTATTGCCACATCCCCAGGTATGTGAAAGTTAGGCTGATTTGGTGTTCTATAATTGGCTTAATTTGCATAAGTAGGCCCTTTGGTACACCGGCACCCTATTGAAGGCTGGTTCCTGCCTTGCACCTGATGCTGACAGTAGATGGTCTGGCCTTTGGGACCCCAAATTAAATTAAGTTGATTTGAGAATGTTATAGTATGATATTATACAGTAAATTATATTCTTTAAATTATTGTTATGTACTATTAGTTGAACATTGCTTATAAAGACAATCCAGTTTATTTGTCAAACTTGTATGCCAGCAGCCATACCACATGCAGTGCAGAACAGGTAATCCACTTGAAGCTAAGCATATTTGGGTCTGGCCAGTACTTGGATGGGAGACCAACCAGGAAAAGCTTAAGTTGCTGTTGGAAGTTTTGGCGAGACAGAGAATACTTACCCTGTGATCTGAATGTTGATCCTAATGCCCCAGTGCAGTGTGGGAGACACAGTGCTGTAAAAATGATGCCATTCTCCGATAATATGTAAAACCGAGATCTCGTCTTTCTGTGGTCATTAAAGATCCATGGGTATCCTTCATCAAGAATACGGTGTTTCCCAATGTCCTGGCTAAATTCCCCGCCATGGCCTAATCATTCGCTAACCCCTAATCATCTCCTGTCTGTTACTGACTAACTAACTCTCTCTCTCATACTACCCCCCCAAAAAGCACTAATTAAATGTTAAGAATTATTATTAGTAGTGTTACTTGTTCACAGAGTCAGGATTATACTTCACTGGTGCAATGGATTGCAAAAAAAAAAAAAAAAAATTTAGTCACCTATGGCAAAACAATTTCCAAAAGGTACAATCCAATTAGATTTTATATTTTTATTACTAGGAATTATTTAATATCACACAAAGGTTTTGTACTCTTATGGTATTTTTTATTTAAATAATGGTGCTCCATGTTGCTGAGAGCAGCTATTCTAATCATGTATTTTACAATACAAAATAATTGTATTATGCACATAATTGTTTATTTGATTCGGTTTCAAATTTATCTATATTTATTTTCAGCAGCTCTTACTGAGGTTTACCAGATTGACACACAAGGTCCTCTTGTCTCTCTGCAGAGATCGCCAGAAAAAAACAACATATAAACAGAATCATAATAGCGTTCACCCCTCCTTTGAACAATAGGAAATATTCATTAACGTTTTGTGCTTTCATGTAATTATTTGAATGGACATGGAGTATTACACATGTTACAGGCAAAATAATTCAAACTTAAAAACTCAAAGAGTAGAGGTATACTGTAGAATTTTAATGGTTATGTCACTGGTTTTCTACTGGAATTGATTTCCTTTCTGCATGCTTGCTAAACGCTATTATAAACTAATAGCACAGCAATGGTGTTTCATTAAAACCAAAGAATGTCCCTTGCTCTGTCAGACAAATGTAAATGCCCATCTATTCTGGAAATGTAGGATAAATACAGTCTTTTTCTGGGAAAAAACCATTAGTAAATAGATGGCTCAGATTTAGGTTCAGAAGATGTGGAACAGAACTATTGCCTCATTAATCCAGAGCTCTGGGTTTGACCGATATTTATTTGTGTGGTATTTTTCTCTCTCCGTTTACAGGATTTTTTTTTTTAGTTGTTGTTTGTGCATGTTAGGTTACATTTTGATTCTAATTTGACTCATTGTGTCTTAGTAGGCTCTTCTGCGGTTCCTTCCCTGTACCCTGTGCTGATGAGATAGACCCTGGCCTGCTGTGACCCTGAATTTGAATATGAGGATTTCAGAATATTATGTAATGTGGTAGGTGTGATTAACACAATTTTTGCAACAAAATGCTCTCTTAAAATGAAAAGAAAAAAAATAGCACACTTTGGTATAAATCTGAACTCATCCACAAACCCACATAATTCAGTTCAGAGTCATAGGAGGACCAGAGTCTATCCCATGGAAGGTATATACAGACTGACATTATCCATTTTGCTATATCAGCAACACAAGTCCCTGAACTGCTGCCAAGCACTCTTAATATCAGCTTCTTCTTAACTGGGCCTCTTTTTGGATTGTAGCCTCTTCACTGATAAAATGGTCCATGACAAGCAACAATTTGTTGCAACATTAAAATACCCAAACTTGAACTAAGAGCCTCACTGATTGGCAACCTTGATGGACAAAACTGTGCTGCAGTAGTCAACCAAAAAGGATGGACTTATGTACACCCAAGAAACCAATGGAAAGACATCTATTTCTCCCTTTATAAACCACTGCACACCTTATATCTGGGCCAACCCTATCAAGCTTATTACTCTCAACTGCTCTGCTCTCTATGGCAGTTATTCAGTTGTATAGGTTGGAACAATCCCTTTAATTCCAAAGGGCAGTCTGATGCAGGCCTGGTAGGGTGGAGGACGTTTCTGTACTGGAGTTAGACAAGATGGCCACAGGACCTAACCTTGCTGAGAAATGCAAATGCATAAGCAAGAGAAAGACCTACAGTATGTAAAAGCCATGCATTCGTCTTGCTAACAATGGGAGCTCACTTGTCACCATCAGGTGGATCTTTGCTAGAAATAGAGGACATTGAATATAAAAACCCTCAAAGAAAAAACTGCAGTACTGCACTCAACTAGAAGGTGTGATTAAGGCAGAGAGGAAGAAGAGCTCCTGAACAAAGAAAGAAAAGCACATCAAAGATTCTTCTACGTGCATGGAGAAAGCCAACCAGGAAAAGAACAAAGCATAGCTTACACCAAACCATAAGTACACCTCCTTTGATTCTGAGAAGTATTATTAATTTTCACTTTATTTCAAGGATAAAGCCAGCTATTATATTATGGTATTGGTATCACTGGAGCTAAAATGGAATAACCTCTGTGAAGGATAATTCTTTAGCTGTTATAAGTTTCTTCCTAAATCCAACAGGAAAGTTCAGAGTAGCATCTCTGACGCACACACAAATTGGATGTCAGGGAGGGTACACTGGTTCAGATTAGCTGTGAGCAAATCAATGCCACTATCAAGATACAGGTACTATGCAGTTTAGAACTAGCTAAAGAACTTATCTATTTTGCCCATATTAATTGAAAGATCAGAATTTATAAATGATGTGCTTTTTTCATTAGGTGAGACAAAAATCAATTGAGCGATTATAATTTTGTTCTCTGTTGTTTATTATTGTCCTTTGTCTAGGATACCACATTACTCCAGACAGAGAAATTAAAGTCTTGGACTACTGCTGACTGTCTTTTTGTGCCACCAAACACTCCCGAATTCTTCATCCTATATTAAACAAGTTAAACAAGGTTATCCAGTTTTTGCCCCAATACTCTTTTCGAATCCCTTCTGGTCTGTACTGCAGTCATAATCTACAGTATATACATATTATCCTTGTGTTATGAAAAAATTTTATTATTTGGTGTATTTTAGCAGGCGAGTTTGGGTTATTTGTTGAAAAAAAGTCTATTCCAACAAAGAAAGTGAAAGTTTTTAAAAGTATACCTTTGCCAAGTTATGAACCTTGATAATATTTCTGGCATCCCGGCTAAAGCTGAAACAGAGATCTCTCAGATTTCTTACACAGGAAACCATCGTGGATTGGTCGCCAGTCATCTCAGGCCCCACATGCGTACATCCATGATCACATGCACAGAGGGACCAATCTCTAACCTTCATTTCTCAGGGGATTTGAGAGAAAGGCCCAAACGAAAACCCATACCGAGAAGTGAAGAAAGAGCAAAGTTCACACTGACATCTGGGTGCAGGATTTAAAATCAGGACACTGGATTTATGCTACTGCACCAACATGCCTTCCTTTGCATAATTTAATTTCCCTTGGTATTAAAATCAATGACATGGGAACCAAAGAAAGTCAGATGTGGCTGAGATGATAAATATGACATAGTGAAATGTTTGATGATGTCTAACACGATATATTATTCAACATAACATTATTAAGTCACCGTAATCCAATTATGTATTACATTCAACTGTTATTTTCAATGTGCAAATGATAAACCTGTCAAAATATAATGATAGCTGAGAGTTTAGTTTTTAGTAGGATTTTGTTCATTATTTAAGGAATTTTTTTTGCAACTAATACATTTCCTATGGGGTGGGTTAAAATATTTGAAAGGATATTAGTATAATTTTTCAAAAGCTTCACATAACAGAAAAAAACAATCAAGAAATGCTTCATCTTATCTGTGTAATCCAGATTTCTTGTCTGTTCCTTTCATTAGCAGAGGCTGGTCAAGGGTCATCTTCAGTTCAAAAGTCTATTCTCCACTAAATGAAGGAGCAAGTTCTCAGAAATGATGGATGGACTTTGTAGAAGCATACCAAACAGATTTAGTCTCTTCTAATGGCCTTTACTAGGGGATCAGGACTTTACCCTGGAGACTAATAGATCTAGCCTCTCCATGTCCTTTCAGGTAGCACTACAAACATGTTATCATCTCCATTGTGCATCGATTTTAGAGCAGATAAATGCTTGCAAAAGCAGCTGGAAGCTAGTTGTCAAAGTAAAGTGGGTCCTGCTTACAATATGGTCACTTTCATTAGCTCTACAAAGGCTCTGCTGTCCTTCAATCAGTGACTAATTTAATTTTCCCTATTCAGTGTCATAGGTTACTTCTTCCATTACAAGGAGATATATTTAATTTGCAGAATGAGCTCCGTTCCAGTGAAAGGAATTTTCAATGTCAAAATGCACTGGAGAATTTGCATTGGCAAAGCAGGCTGGCACTAAATTGGTTTTTGTAGTTTTATCACTCCTGCAAATGTAGGAAACACTGTTGTCGGGAATTCTCTCTGCAGAGAATATGAATAATATTCCCAGCAGTATGCAATTCAGCTGCCTTTTTCCTTTAAAAGAAAACCCGTAAATGAGTAATTGATAATTTAATGAAGTACTGACTTATTGCACAGATGTGTGCTTTTGTATCTTCTCAGAGGTAAGATATGATTGAGAAGTTACACTGGGAAAGCTGTCATATGTAATAATTCTGCCACAAAAGTAGAATTTTAATGATTTCAGCATACATTTTTCTTCCAAAAAAGACAAAAGGAAATAAACAGATTTAGTTTATTACTGGCATAATGGCGTATATGAAAGTGTATATTAAAGCCTAAAACATTACATTGAAAGGTTCTGTGCAATTTGCTAATGTTCTAAATAACTCTGCAGATGCAATTACTTCATCTTTCAAACTCGGAAGCCTGCATTACTTTTTATACTATATGAAAATTAATGTCAAATGTTAAATCAAACATAGCGTGCATGCTCAGAAGATCAAGTGAACATCTGTTTTGTTTCTCCACCAGTTTGCTGTGTGCACTCTTGCAGAGCTTGATAGATAACACATGATAACTTCCTGGAACACAGTACAATTTTCTGTTTATTATCAGAAAGCATGAGGAAAATAATAATGAATTACACAGTTTTTCAAGGTACACCCTTAAAACACAGCAGAAGCTATGTCTGTGTTTATCTCTAGCGTGTGGAGTTTATCTTGAAATGAATTGTACTTAATGCTGCATATTTTATTAGTTTATTTTTAAACATGATTTAATGTTACATGTGAGATTTTTCTGAGACCCTTTCATGTCATTAATGTGAGAACAACTTACACAAATAACATAGAAAATATGGTGGATCTGATTCCCTTGGCTCACTGTTTGTTGAATTGCATGTTATTCCACACCATTCCACCAATCAGTTTGAAGTTCAGCATCGGACATAATAGCGTAAAAAAATAAAAAATTTCCCAACTAAAAAAATAACGGTAAAAATGAAAGTCTTTAATCAGTCACAAAATCCAATTCAATTCAATTCAATTCAATTTTATTTGTCATTCAGCAGAACATCCAAGATGTGCTGCAGAACGAAAATACGATGCACAAGACATTAATAAAAACACATAGTTAAAATCAGCCTACAATAAAATACTAAAATGCTTCATTTAAAAGACGAACGGCAGTAGGAAAAAAAACTGTTTTTAAACCTGGTAGTTCTACATTTCAGGCTGCGGTACCTTCTGCTTGAGGGCATGAGGGAAAAGAGTTCAGAGGCAGGATAAGTAGGGTCTCTAGAAATCCGCACAGCTCTGGCCAGACAGCGTTGTTTTGCCAAATCTTGTACATTTGGCAACGGGGCTCCAATGATCCTCTTCGCAGCCCTCACCACTTTCCTCAGTGCTTTCCAGTCCGAAGCGCTGCAGCTCTCCTGCCACAGAAAGCTGCTGCTGGTTAGCATGCTCTCTATGGTCCCTCTGTAAAAAGTGGTGAGGACTGACTTACTGAGATGGACCCTCTTTAGCCTCCGCAGAAAGATCAAGCGCTGGTGAGCTTTCTTGATGACGGAGGAGGTGTGCAGGGACCAGGTGAGGTTGTTCGTCACATTAACTCCCAGGAACTTAGTAGACTGCACAATTTCCACAGCAGTGTTCTTAATGTAGACCGGGATGTGTATCAGCTGTTTCTTCCTGAAGTCGATCACCAGTTCTTTTGTTTTTTCGACATTCAGTATCAGATTGTTTTAAAATGCAGACATGTTTAAGTTTAGAACAAAAGTCAGTCTCTAAATTAATAATATGTGCAAATTTTTAAACTGTAGGTTGTGAAATGGTATGATTTCGTACATACATACTATGGTTTTCAGTGCTTTTCTGGTTGAATGTAAATTACCTTATTTGAAACGTCAACTATGATAAATCTCCAAGAACAACCGAAACCTGAATTATTTAGATTGGATAGAAAATAAACAGACAATAGGCATAATAGACAACAGATTTCTAAAAACTACATCAAGTCACGGTTACATCATACGATGAAATTCTTCCTTGCATGTCTCCCCAGAACAACTGTCAAAAAATACAACAAAAAAGCACTTTTGAGCATTTTAACCTAAAGCAAGAGATGTGCTAAAGAAGAGGTATCTCCTTAATACAAATGTACTACTCTGAAATGCACCATCATGTACCACCAAGGCATGAGAAAAACCCTGGACTGGTCAACAACCCATCAGCGAAGCATGCCACAACACTCATTTCTATTGTGAAGTGGGAAAAAATGTAACCCATTCATCTTTGCCACGTGGGAAAAGAAATGGAGGATACCACACAAAATACAGAGGTAACACACAAATCTCAGAAATACAGTCACCCAACATGTGATCTTCCTTTGAATAGAAATGTTAGTCATCATCTGGCACACAAGGCATCAAGTACACAGATATTCTTGAATACCAACCTAAAACCCAACTATAAGATGTAGTAAGAACATCTTTTATAGCAAAAGTATTTTTTATCAGCTATGTTACCGGACTAAGAAAACACAATGGGTGCATTTGGTCACAAACATGTACTGATCAAAGCATTGTCTCATAAGTTTGGGTAATTAAATTCTTGAACTACTGCTCAACATTAGCATGTAGTAATTATTTGTAGTGTCAGATGCGAGGTAATGTGTTATCTATTTGTTATTCCAATTATATACTTGGCAGTAGCCTTACCCCATTACACCTCATCAAATCTGAATAAATATCAATATTTTGGCATCAGTTTCTTTAGAAATCTTGGTATCACTTTAGATTAGGTGTCCCTAGTTACGCAGTACTTACCATGTAATTACCTGTATAATTACAGAGTAACTAGGTGTATTTATGTTGTATTTACTGTGTAATACAGTGTAAAACTATAATTAAGTACTCAGTTATTCCACAGTCTTTATAAGTGCATATGTATATAAATTGTGGAATAATAATTACAATTTAGTGCTTAACCGCAGCATTACATTGTGTTACACAGTAAATACAACATAATTACACCTAGTTACTCTGTAATTATACAGGTAATTTCATGGTAAGTACAGCATAACTAGGGACACCTAATCTAAAGTGATGCCAAGATCTTTTTTTTAATAGTTTTGCAGTTTTCATGTCGTTTTCCAATACCATGTTTGTTTTCTATATGTCGCCATTTTGAGCATCAGTTGTTATTGTGTTGCTATTCAACAACCTTCAGGAGGTGCGTGGAGCGGACATTTGGCTGAAAATAAAAAGATTGGCATCATGCCATTCCCGGATATTCCACTTTGTGAATATTTTAAAAGAAACCTCTGTGATGCTATTAGTGTTCATTTCAGACAATTTTTTCCAGCTTTGACTTGGTTTCACATTTAGGTTTGACGAATGACAGGACTGATTTTCAGTATTGAACGTTTTTATGGTATTTTGCCATTTCTTCTCCTAGTCGCCTCCATTAATTAAGGTTTATTTTCCTTTTTTTCTCTGCAAACTCACAACAACAATACACTGCAAAGTTAACATTTGTTAAACTGCTGAACCCTTTGTATTGTCTTGGTGAAACCCACTGAAACTATCAAAGGAATGGTCATGGTGTATACATGCCTCAGACGTTACTAAATTGTAACTCTTCTTCCACACTTTTCAAATTAATTAAATTAATAAACAAGGCAAGAAAGGGAAACTTAGATGATCAATTGTCAAACTAGAAATAGTATAAATAAATCATGAATTCAAAAACAATGTGTGCTGGATCTTTTTAAGGTAGAGTAAGATGAGATACAATATGTGTGACAAGCAATAGTCATAGCAACTCTAAACAACATGGCCTGTACCTTAGGAAATTGTAGTATCAACCTTCACAAGTATTTTTTTTTAATTCTTTAACTTAATCAGTTCAAATATCTGGGTGCTTGTGGAGGTATATGTGTGATTGTGTGCTGCCCTCCCTGTTTTCTTTTAAGAATTTCCTTTACCTTAGTTGTTCTTTGGAGTATGCGGAGCATTGGTTTGCTTTCAATGCATTTATTCTGTCAAAAAAACTGTAGAACAGCTGCATTACTTCCTCTTATTAACCTCTCAGAACAGTTGGAAGATTGAAGGTTTATATTCCAAGGTCGTAGTTTTTTTGTGCAGTCTCTTTAAACAATGGTGGAAGCAAGAATGGGGAGACTCAGATGTTTCAATTTGCTTCTTTCTTTCAAATAGACACTTTAAGTTTAAACTGGGCTGGAGAGAAGTAGATTAGGCTTAAAAACCTATGTTATAGAAACGAGAAAAGAGAAAATTGACTTTTGTTGGTAAAACTAATTGGATCATGGCAGAATCTGACAGAAAGTATGGAAAATGCACAACACCTTTAAGGAATCAATAGCTCAGAAATGCAATTTTTTTTTAGTATTTTCTAAAAGGAATATCCACCTTAATAGAAGGATAAGTGTCTCTGTGCCCATTCAGCTGTTATGTCTCATTTATTCCAAAAATGGCTCATCGCAATCATTTTTAGTAATAAAGCTATTGCATTTTTTTTATTCCAGTATAAGGCATATCACAAATATTAACACTGCTTTTACAAATCCCATACCAAATGGCAGATAACAAATATTCAGCCCAACTTGGAAGGGTAGCCACAGCTAGTATATATAGATTTGGTTAAGCATTCACCGAGATTTTTTCTAATAACCAGATATCAGGTTTGGCCCTGCGTCCATTTACTTCTCATTACTTTCACTATAGGGTACTGACTTTGTTAGCTAATTACAAAATGGTTCCTGCATATGTCTCTCACAACCCTGTAATGGAATGAGCAGGTTCTGAAAATAGATGGATGTATGAAATAAATCAATAATAATTATTATTACTGTCACGCTTTAAATTGTATTACTTCTTGATTATCAAGATAAATCACCATTCAAAAACACTGTAAGCATTACAATAAAGAATTGCATTCCCTCTTGTTCTGGCACCTCCACAAACAGTTTACATCATGTTTCTAAAATGGATGCGACAACAAAATAATTTTCCTGCTGAATTGTTAGATTCTGTGTAGTCAACCACACAGCTCCTACAGATGTCTAACATACTCCATAAAAACGGCCAACACAACAAGAACATGCTAACTCAACAGCAGTGTGTCGTCACCAAGCTTCTTTGGACCATCCAGCCTAGCAGACCACTCACAACATAAAGCAACATCCATCCAACCATCCATTTTCCAACCCGCTGAATCCGAACACAGGGTCACGGGGGTCTGCTGGAGCCAATCCCAGCCAACACAGGGCACAAGGCAGGAACCAATCCAGGACAGGGTGCCAACCCACCGCAGGACACACACAAACACACACTAGGGCCAATTTAGAATCGCCAATCCACCTAACCTGCATGTCTTTGGACTGCGGGAGGAAACAGGAGCGCCCGGAGGAAACCCATGCAGACACGGGGAGAACATGCAAACTCCACGCAGGGAGGACCCGGGAAGCGAACCCAGGTCCCCAGATTTCCCAACTGCGAGGCAGCAGCGCTACCCACTGCGCCACCGTGCCGCCCATAAAGCAACATTTAATATATAACTTTAATTATATAAGGATTCTTTATAAGCTCCCTGCCCTATGATTCATAAACCAGTGGCGTTGTTAAATTAGCAGACTCACACTACACAAGTGAGAATTTAACAGTCAACTATTTGTTTGAAAGTTTAATAAAGTTTAATATATGCTTCAATCAGTTGATAATGTTTTTTGTCAAAAGGATGCACATAAATTTATCAAACAATAGCATGCAGTGTTGTTACAATTTTGACATCCGAGAATTTATGCATAAATTCTACTTTTAGCATTTTGTGTGGTCGTTTTCTGCTTTTGATTATGAAGAAACAACTGTATATAAAGTTCACTATAAAATAATGAGTTGAATGTACTGACATTTAAATATAGATTCATAATGAAATAACCTTTTGAAGTTTTGTATGCTTTATTAGTCAGTTCTGGTGATTTTTTACTTTTGACATTTCTGTTATAGGTCATACAGGTTTTCATAACTTACTGTTGTCTCTTTTTCCAATGTCCACAGTGAATATAAACCACTATCCATATCCATCCCTTCATTAATAAATCAACTTATTCCATTTCTGTATTGGGGGTCTAGAGCCTCTCCCACCTTCTGTTTTTACGAATAATAAAAATAATACATTTTATTTATATAGCACCTTTCCCCTGCTCAAGGCACTTCACATAGTTTAAGATAGAACGGCAGGGTATACAGTATATAGCATTGTACTAAACCAGATAAATAAATAAAGAAGAGTAAGGTAGTACATTCAGAGAAAAGCCTAACAGACAACATAATTGATGGTCTCGCACACACACACACACACACAGGTTACATGAGCATCTTGACAGAGAGGTAAACTGAGAGAAGGGTAATAAAGTCAAGTAGAGCTAAAAGCCTTCCTGAACAGATGAGTTTTGAGTTGTTTTTTAAAAGAATTCATGGAGTCAGCTGACCTGATTAATTTCGGTAGGTCATTCCAGAGTCTGGGCGCTATACAGCTGAAGGCCCTGTCACCCATGGAGTGTAGATTAGTATGGGGTACAACAAGATTGCCAGAATCAGAGGACCTTAGTGGGCGGACAGGCACAGAGTGATGGAGAAGGTCACTGATGTAGTTTGGTGCAAGGTTGTTTAAGGCTTTGTAGGTTATTAGTATAAATTTATATTCAATCCTATAAGACACAGGGAGTCAATGGAGGTGATGCAGGATGGGTGTGATGTGCTCGCTGCTGCTGGTTCGAGTAAGGACTCTTGCAGCCGAGTTTTGAATAAGCTGCAGCTGTGATATAAGATTAGAAGGGGCACCTGCCAGTAGGAAATTACAATAATCGATGCGGGATGTGATGAAAGCATGGACAAGTTTCTCAGCATTAGAGAAGGAGAGGAAGGAGCGAACATGGGATTTGTTACGGAGGTGAAAGTAAGAAAGTTTCTTAATGTGATTTATGTGGGCGGAATAAGAAAGGGAGGAATCAAAAATGACACCAAGATTCTTTGCAGTAGAGGCAGGTCTGATGAGATCACCGCCAAGATGGACTGGGAAGGAATATTCCAAGACAAAATAAAATACACAAATAAATAAAAAACAGCACTGTTCACTGAGTGCAAGCAAGTACTGTAATATATGACAATGAATAACTAATGACATGAAATGTAATAATTAAATGTGTCACAAAATATAGTTGTGTTACTTATTTCTTTATGTATTTAATTATTTTTTAAGTTATTTCAGTGGCACTGCACGCATCATGAAATAAACCCTGAAATGAAAACTGTCATTTCCACTCATCATAGTTGAGAGGATGGGCTTCTGTCAGTACAGTCAATCATCCTCAGAGTTCACATAGGCACTATGCTTGACTTAGGAATGCTTTAGTTCATGTCCATGCTCAAAGCTGTGACTGTGCACACTTAGGTACAAGTGCAAAAAAAATTTACCCAGAATAACTGTGCAAAACAGCTACTTTAATTCAAGAAACAGCAAATGCATCATTAGGAGATTGCATGTGAAGTGTCTGCTGTAAATGTGGCACTTGATGGCCAAAGGTTTACGTCCACTCTAGAGATGATCCACCAATCAATAAACTACTCAATAAAGTACTCGCTAGATCCCGCCCTTTCAACGTTGATGAGTTTAAGCGACAATTTTAATTTCAGGGCTTATTTCTTGCTGCATGCATTGTCACTGAAATAAATAAATGAAGAAATAATTAAATGTACAGAGAAATAAGAAACGAAAAATATATTTGACACATTTAGTGACTTATGCTCACACTTAATGTTATTATTTATTGTCACATTTCACAGTACTTATATTTATGCACATATTTATTTATTTTGTCTGAAATAAACCTCCATACCCATCAGCCTTGTAGTGCAGTGATTTAATTTAAAATGAAGGATGGTATGGTTTGCTTTTGTACGGATTGTTCAATAGCAGAGGAAGTATAGTATCGACAAATTATTTTTATCATGTTTGACTATACATCTATTTACTAAACAGAAAAAAGTGAACATAGGTAGTAGTTATTTTGAATTATTTGTACTTGATCCGATTCTTTTAATTACTTTCATTGATGTAATCTAATATAGTAAGGTTTATTAACATAAAACAGGATCATTTTGATTTAACCCAATTTATTTACTTTAAACAAACAACAAATGCCCGCAGTTGGCATTCCCTTTAGTCATGTGACTAGAAATATCAAAGTTTTGCCAAGGGGTGGATCTCTGAAGACATTGCGATTCCTCACCATTTTATCACAGTAACTAAGGAGAAGTGGAGTAAAACACTACTGGCAACCTTACTTGTAATATTACTTTTTATATAACCTGTGTTATGTGAGAAGATTGTTAAGCGTTAATAATAGCATTAACACCACAACTGACTGACCTTTGTCATGCACTTTGTACCACACAATACACTTGACTTGAGCATTCCTAGTTTTCATACTTTCTCTGTACGTTTAGCATACATTTACCCAGAGGTTGATGCACTTGCTGCTTCCTGAGCAGCTCTTCTTTTCTCCACCCCAGCGGCCTGCTTCTCTTCTTCCGTAGGCATCTTTTTGCATTAAAACTAATTAAGTCATTTTTTGTGTTGCAATTACTTAGTACTTTTTCCTTTATTTTTCACTTAAGCTGGCACTTAAGTCTTCAATCTGCCTCAAGAATGATTTAAGATATGAAGAGGTAGGGGAAGTGTGTGATAAGGTGGTAGGGATGAGAACGTCACCCATACACATGTGCCTCATGGCTACCCTGCTGACCGCTGCCGAGAGTTGATTCTACAATAAGATAAAATAAAAATAAAAAGGAATAACCTTGGAGGTCAATCATCACCCCGAAAGCGAATAGTAGACGTCATGTAGTATATGTGTACCAAAAGGTCAATAGGTCAAATGGTTTGCGAGCTACAGATGATTTAAAATCCTGGACAGACAAATGGGCAGCCATGGTAGTGTATTATATAAGAAGATTTTGTTAATGCTAAACATAACCTGCTTTAATAAAAGGTAACTGATTTGTCATTACTGTTAATTTTTTATTCAAATTTATTTTATACTTTTGAAATAGTTGGGTGTTACCACGTGAAATTAACCATTTGGGTAAATCAAATTAATTTCAATTTGGATATATCTAGAATCTGTAACTTAAAATAACTCAAAGTTATTTAACTTAACTTAAAATACTCTGTAAGGTTGCATCATATTGAAAATTTGGTTTGAATTTATAAAAGAAAATTAGGTTTGTCCAAATTCAAAGTTCCCTTCAGTAAAACCTCTGCACTGCAGGTTGTTTCAACTCAGTTATGTTAATTTCAATAAAATAATTTCTTCGACTTGCATAAGCCCAGTGAAATGATTGTTTATTGTATTAAAGTATATTGTGTAGGTTAAACTGAATAAACAGTTTTGTAGTGTATACCAGCTTTGTCCAATTTATAGGTTGAGAAAGCATGAAGCAGTAAAGCACAGTTGAAACTCACACGCAGTTATACTAGGCCAGTTTCGAGTTTTACACTAACCTAGCATGGACACTGTAAACAGCCGTACCTGAAGAAAATGTACAGAGACACAGAGAGAATGCTCAGATTTCAGACGAACAGACCATTGTTTACAACATCAATTTCAAAAAAGTTGGGACACTGTAAAATGTAAATAAAAACAATTCAATGAATTGCAGATCTCACAAACCCATATTTTACTGATAATAGAACATAGAGAACATATCAAATGATTAAACTGAGAAAATATGCCATTTTAAGAAAAGAATAAGGTCATTTTGAATTTGATGGCAGCAACACTACTCAAATAAATTGGGACGGGGCCAGGTTTACCAGTGTGCAGCATTCCCTCTTCTTTTAACAAGAGTAGGAAACCAGTTGGATTTTTGGGAGAGAAATGTTGTCACATTTTTGTCTGATATAGGATTCTAGCTGCTTAAGAGGCCTGGGTCGTCTTTGTCATATTTTTCTGATGCGCAGTTGGTCTGGACTGTAGGCAGGCCAGTTCAACACCCGGACTCTTCTACTACAAAGCCAAACATTGTAATAAATGCCGCATGTGCTTTAGCATTGTCTTGCTGAAGTATACAAGGCCTTCCCAGAAAAAGACATTGCCTGGATGGGAGCATATGTTGCATATGTATACCTTTCAGCATTGATGGTGCCTTTCCAGACGTGCAAACTGCCAGTTCCATAGGCACTAAAGAGATGCAGGCTTTTGAACAGAGTGCTGATAAAAAGCCAGATGGTTCTTCTCCTCTTTAGTCCGGAGGAAGTGGCATCCATGTTTTCAAAAAAGAATTTCTAATTTCGATTCATCTGGCCAAGTAAAAGTGTTCCACTTTGCCTCAGTCCATTTTAAATGAGCTTTGACCCAGAAAAGATATCAGCCTTTTTGGATCATGTTCACATATAGCTTATTCTTTTGCATGATAGAGCTTTAACCTGCATTTGTGGATGACATTGTGGACTGTGTTCATAAGCCCATGCAGTGATTTCCATGACAGAATCATGCCTGTTTATAATGCAGTGCTGCCTGAGGGCCTGACGATCACAGGCATCCAATATTTCTGAATCTTTTGATGATATTAAAGTACTGTATATGATGAGATATTCAAAGTCTTTTCAATGTTACATTGAGGAACACTATTCTAAAATTGTTCCACAATTTATAGACGTAGTTTTTTGCAGATTGATAAACAACTGGCCATCTTTACTTCTGAGAGACTCTGCTGCTCTAAGATGCTCTTTTTATGCCCAATCATGTTCTGACCTGTTGCCAATTTTCTGAATTAGTCGCAAAATGCTCTTTCAGCTGTTTTTTTTTTTTTTTTAATACCACTTACTTTTTCAGCCTTTTGTTGCCCCCGTACCAACTTTTGTGAGACATGTTGCTTCTATCAAATTCAAAATGAGCCAACATTTTTCATGAAATTATAAAATAGTAACTCGGGTTTGATGATGGCAAGATTTGCACTCAAGCCACTGTGTAGTGTCTAGTGTGCTACTAAATTGTCACCCATTGGACAACTACACTTGGGTCCTAATCTGGGTCCCTGAGGTAGTTTGTTATATGTTGGGTGTGACAATGCACTGTATCATTGCATGCTCCCAACCAACTGCTTGCTTTCCCTATTATACTTTTTGCTTTCAATATTACGTTGCATCTGCCTATGAGAAAGGCTTCAGTCAGGAGACATGATTGGTTTGTTGTACCAAACCAATATTACTTTAAAAATGAAAAAAGTGTTACTCACATCCTGGCATTTGTAAACCCCGCCATTATTGAACACCCAGGAGCACCACAACTGCTGTCCTGGAACTTTTGAATGCTACCCTCTTTAATTTCCAGCCTCTAAACTTCTACAGTCTCTGTCATCATCTGGAGAAGATAATGGCTGGAGCACCAACAGTACATCATCTAACAAAGGGGGTGAAAAAAGAGAAAGAACATCTTAGCCACTGTAGATGCATTTCTCCTGCCAAATTTCACCACATATTTACTAGTTGGGCCTATTGTGGTCTACTGTATATATTGAATGATTATTTAATACAACCCAAGTGTCAAGTATTTGTGTCATGTTTTTTGTTCTTTTAATATTGTCATTGTGACTGTGTAGTTGTAGTGTAAGTGAACTAGATGTCCACAGTGTATTTCCTAGCGTTGAACCTGGTCCATTTAAGGAGCTAACTGTTCCCAGGCATAACTTGGGTTTCAAAACTTAAAAAAAAAAAATAAAAAAAAAATTCATTATTGCAGCCATGATGGTTCAGATGCACAACTCGCCACACTTACGACAGTGGTGGCTCTGAGGCTAGGGATCCGCACTGTGTGAAATATGGCTGGCAGCTTATCCCGGCCAATACCCCCAAGCCGCCAGATGGAGCCATCCCAGCAACATGGAGGGGCCCCGAATTCCAGCAGGGCATCATGGAACTTGAAGTCTTTCATCACAGCCCTGCTGGATACCGTGGGGGCCGCCAGGGGACGCTGCAGGGGGGCTCAAGCACTTGTATTTTCCGTATAACCCGGAAGTACATCCTAGTCACAGGGACAGAGGAAATGATGTACTTCCAGGCCGAAGAAAAGGAGTTTTCACCTGACCTGGAAGTGTTATAAAGTCACATGGACTGAGGGTCAGAAACACTTCCGGGTCAAGGACTTTAAAAGGACTCTGGGAAATCCCAGCAGAGAGCCGAGTTGGGAGGAAGGGTGACTGAGCTGCTGGGAGTGGAGGAATAGTGCGTTATTGGATGATTATTGATTGTTTATTGTGGATTATTGTGGAGTGGGGGTGCTTTGTGCACAATAGTATTATAATAAATATCATAATTGGACTTTTATCTGGTGTCTGACGCATTTTCTGAGGGTTCAAGGGGACGACAGCGCCCCCCGTATGTCACAACTGGCAATTGGAAGGTTGCCGGTTCGAATCTCGCAAATGCCAATAGGGACTCTGCTCTATTGGGCCCTTAAGCAAGGCCCTTAACCTGCAATTGCTGAGCGCTTTGAGTAGTGAAAAAAGCGCTATATAAATGCAAAGAATTATTTTTATTGGTATGGTGATCAGTTGGATTCCCCTGTACCCTCAGCAGATCACCTCTTTGACTATATCTAAGCAAGAATTATACAGTTTATGCCATCTGTTTAGCTCAGAAATATCAAAGAAACTTTGCAGCCATCTAACTGTTATATCTCAGAAGAAAATTCATTGCAATCTGTTATTGTTAATTAGGACATGGTATGTGACATGGCAAGGACTGGGATATCTTTTTCGTTAGATAGTTCTTATTGCCAACAACCCATAGTGGAATAACAGTTACACACATATTGAGATGGTATATGACCAGGTCATGAAATTTCTTCTGTGTTTTATAGTGGGTTACACACAATCAAAAGAATATACAACAGCATGTCAGTTCAGCTTATCAGTCATTGACGTGGATTATCACAGTCTTGAAACTCGTGTTCTCTTCTGAAGGCTGCTTGCACCTGTCAAACACGAGAGCTTGTCTTACAAGGACCAATTGAAAAGGGAAAATAAATAAATAAATAAATAAATGAGATGGAAAGGTAAGGTGCACTGTGACTTAAATGGTTTTCTATTCCTATTTCCAAGCATGAAGAAGTCCTTCCTGATCACCTGTAATGTTTACTCCACCTCATCATGGAGACACCCTTTCCTTTTTTTAATATAAAACATATTATTCAATTTATTAAAGGCAAATAACATTCCATACAAGCAAATAAAATTTTACAAAACTAAATTCAAAGCAAATCAACCCCCACCCATGATAAAGAGAGCTAGGCCAAGAGTAAAACTTTAATAGTAGCAAAAATATATAATTAAAATAAATAAGGGAAGAGAATCCACTTCCTCAATTTAAATGCCTATTCTAAAATGTTACTGATTAGATTTTGCCAGGTTTTACACAGATCTTCAAAATGAGAATTGGATTTTTCCCCCCAATTTCAAATAAATATATAAACATCAGTTACCCACTGACTTAAAATAGGCGAGTTAGGATTCTTCCAGTTGAGCAAGATAAGTGTACATGCCAATAGTGTAGCGAAGGCAATTACAGTTTGTTTGTCCTTCTCCACTTTAAGCCCATCTGGAAGTACAGTAATCCCTCGATATATCGCGCTTCGACTTTCGTGGCTTCACTCTATCGCAGATTTTATATGTAAGCATATCTGAATATATATCTCAGATTTTTCGCTGGTTTGCGGATTTCTGCGGACAATGGGTCTTTTTATTTCTGGTACGTGCTTCCTCAGTTGGTTTGCCCAGTTGATTTCATACAAGGGACACTATTGGTAGATGGCTGAGAAGCTACCCAATCAGAGCACGCGGTTAAGATCCTGGGTGCTGATTGGCTCAGCAACGGAGTGCAGAATTCAATTCCACTTTGCGTTAACCAGGAAATCTCGTCTCGCTCATTCAGCATCAATGTGTTTTGCTGTGTAAAGAGTCAATGTTTTTGCTCTTTTGCGTTTATCTTTGTGCACAGTCAAGCCCTTCATTATGGCTCCAAAACAATCTGCTCCTGCTACTGCTTCTGGGGCCATGCCCAAGCGCCAATGGAGATGCTAATGATTGCCGAAAGGTAAAAGATTTGGATATGTTGAAGTAAGGGAACAGCTACGCAGCTGTAGGACGCCATTACGGCATCAATGAGTCCATATTAAAAAGGAGGAAAAGAATATAAGATCTACGGCTGCAGTGTCCTTTAACCAGGGTGCAAAACGAGTTGTAAGTGGACGTAATAACGTGGTAGTCCGGATGGAATCTGCTTTAGGGATTTGGATTGAAGACTGCTGGAAAAAGAACATCCCCTTGGACACCAATATCATGCGAGAGAAGGCCAAGCAACTTCATGATAGGTCTGTGGATGCCGGGGATGGTCTAGACCAGTGGTTCTCAAACTGTGGGGCGGGCCCCTCGAGGGGGGCGCAAAGTAACAAAAAGGGGGGTGCGAAGATGTGAAAAAAAGAAAACAAGAATCAAAAATTTGAAAAATACATCTATTGAAACCAAAAAAAAATAACTTAAACTACATTCTGATACTAGAAAAATAAATATAGAGTTAGATAAATGTCAATAAAAATTAAGTAGGTATAATAAAATATGCATCAATGATATATCATTAATTAAAAAAGAACAAATTGGTATTAGTGGGCTCCTTTCAAAAAAACGTCAGGGGGGGTGCGATTAAAACTGTTATGAAAACTCGGGTCGCAAATACTTAAAGGTTGAGAAACGCTGCTCTAGACAATGACCCTCAACCTGGAACTTCTGTTGAATCCCCCAGCAAGAAATATGAATTTACTGCCAGCAAGGGCTGGTTTGAAAAATTCAAGAAAAGGTTCAACTTAGCCAGCGTGAACCTGCATGGAGAGGCTGCCTCTGCAGACAAAGCTGCAGTCAATAAATATGTCGCCGACACGTTCAAGGCGATCATTGAGGAAGGCGGATATCGGCCTGAACAAGTGTACTTTTATGACGAAGGAAGAGGCAAAAGCCCCGGGGCTTAAGGCTCACTAAGATTGCATCACGGTAGTCATGTGCGGCAATGCTGTGGGCTTTATGATAAAGCCTGGGCTCATTTATAAGTCCAAAAACCCCCGGGCCCTGAAAAACAAGAATAAAAACCTGCTGCCTGTGTACTGGATGCACAATCTGAAGGCCTGGATTTCGAAACTCCTGACATTGGATTGGTTTCACCAATGTTTCATCTGGCAGAGAAAGGGCTGGAGTTCAAAGTCCTTTTACTTCTGGACAATGCTGGAGGTCATCCCTTGGATCTATCCTACCAAGGTGTAAAAATAGAGTTCTTGCCGCCGAATACGACATCACTGATTCAGCCAATGGATCAAGGAGATATCCGGGCTTTCAAGGCGTTGTACACCAGGAACACCCTGCAACACATGGTCGAGGCAATGGACACGGACGACGACTTTTCCCTGAAGTAATACTGGCTTAAGTACATGATCACATCGTGTCTGGTGAACGTGCAGAAGGCCCTTAATGATATGAAGAAAGACGGTTAATGCCTGCTGAAAGAAATTGCGGCCAGAAGTCATGTATGACTATAAGGGCTTTTCTGCAGAAGAAACTCGGTGGTTGACAAGGCAGTCAGGCTGGCAAAACTGCTAGGAGGAGAAGGATTCGACAACATCAATGATCTGCTCAATGCTCACTCCGAGACACTGAGCGACAAAGATTTGGCTGAGATGACCTAGTCAGCGAACGAGGAAGATAAAGAACAAGAGGACCCAGCACAGGAAGAAGATGCCGGCCTAACTCTCCAGCGTCTCGCGACCATTCTACAAATGGCAAAAGATCTCCAGACATCATTTGAAGAATGGGAAAAGCAAATGATTCATCTTTGCAATTTAGAAATGCTCTTGATGATGCCGCGGAAGTGTATAAAAACCTCCTTACACAAATGAAAAAGCAGCGCCAGTAACCACCCTTCATGATGTTCCTTACCCGCAAAGCACCACCTAGTACGCCAGTGGAAGAAGAAGCTCCAGACGACAACGGCAGTGCTACATAGTCGCCTGAAGAGGCTCCTTTAGAAGAGCTGTAATGCTCTCCTTTGTTGTACAGTAAAATTAAACTCATCGTTATCAGACAAGTCATTGTGTCATTGTTGGCGAGTACCCAGAACTAATTTTCTACATACTTAGTACATGTACGTACATTTAGTGTAACTGTACACACATTTTACTGTATACAATTTTTCTTGCTTTGTACGTATTTATCACTAGTGGACTGTCTATCGTAATGGCTGTAACATATGTGATATCGGAGACGCTCGAAATCTTTAAAATAACATTTAGGTTTTACTGTATATAAACAGTGTTTACATACATAATTTCCATGAATCTTGCCGAATATCTAAGAGAATATAAAGGGTTTATGTTGTATAACTGTGCGGGAAATGTTTATAAGAGTGTGGGAGAGTTTATAAGGGCTTAAAATATATAAAAATTAACCATATAAACATATGGTTTTTACTTTGCTGATTTTCACCTTTCACGGAGGGTTCTGGAATGCAACCCCCGCGATCGAGGAGGGATAACTGTACACCAAACACAGCTGTTAGTGGATTAGGAGGGATTGTGACACCAAGGCGGTCTGAAAGGCATTTAAAGATTTTGGTCCAGAATGATGTTAATTTGGTGCAGGCCCAAAACATGTGACCCAGTGAGGCTGGAACTTGATTGCAGAGTTCACAGGTTGGATCGTACCCTAGAAACATTTTGGACAATTTTAAAATGAGCCAGATGTGCGAGATAGATTTTAAAGTTGAATGATTGTGTGCGAGTGGCGCAGTGGGTAGCGCTGCTGCCTCGCAGTTGGGAGATCTGGGGACCTGGGTTCGATTCCCGGGTTCTCCCTGCGTGGAGTTTGCATGTTCTCCCCGTGTCTGCGTGGGTTTCCTCCGGGCGCTCCGGTTTCCTCCCACATTCCAAAGACATGCAGGTTAGGTGGATTGGCGATTCTAAATTGGCCCTAGTGTGTGCTTGCTGTGTGGGTGTGTTTGTGTGTGTCGTGCAGTGGGTTGGCACCCTGCCCAGGATTGTTTCCTGCCTTGTGCCCTGTGTTGGCTGGGATTGGCTCCAGCAGACCCCCGTGACCCTGTGTTCGGATTCAGCAGGTTGGAAAAGGATGGATGGATGATTGTGTGCTTTGCACATATGGAGCTTGAGTGAATTCTGTTCATTGCTACCTTCCACTCCTTTTCTGTGATGTTGAGCGAGAGATCCTTTTCCCAATATACTCTGGGATCTTTGAGAGGGAGGGACTTTAAAATGTTTTTGTGTATTACAAAAATGCTGTCTGAATCCTCAAGACTGATCAATATTTTTTCTGGAAAATGGGTTGCTGGAAAGTTACATTTGGAGTGTAATTGTCCATAGGATGCGAGGACTTTGTACAGATCTCCAAGTGATTTAATCCTGAATGTTTTCCAAAGATTAAAAGCTGCATACATTTGAGAGCTAGCAAACCATTCCCTCTAAAAGGCACCTTATTTGCGGTCAAGTACCATTTTGCATCAGTCCTTCCAATTTCACAAAGAAAGCACATAATTTCTTCTCACATCTGCATTGTCCATCAGGTCTGCCATGTCTGTAAAAACCTTTGCTTTTGCTCTGACCACTATGTGCCACTTCACATGTTTTCCCCTCCCCATGACAAATTCAAGCAGGCTGTGTACATTTTGATGACATTTCAAGTGAAAGTTAATTAACTGAAATAAGTGGAGCACCTACAGTTTTCAGATGTTTTTTCTTTGTTTCACTAAACATGATAAATGTAAGTGTTGATAAGTGCGATTTTTTTTTCCATTGATTATTTCATAGTTGTCTTCTGAAGACAGACAAGTCAAGTCAAGTTGTGGAGCATGCACTGGTACAGTGCATTGCCACACCTGCTACATGATGAAACAACTCGAGATCCTGGTTGGCAACCACGCAGGGAGACACGCGGTCCAGTCCCATCCTCTGGAAATGACCCTTTATCTGCCAGAGCCAGGTGTTACGTGGGCAACCCCTTGCCCTGAACCAGCCACTCAGGTCCCCAACAATGAAGGTTCTTATGAGCTGGATCACCTTCTGGAAAACATGCCACATGGCCATAGTGCCGTAACTGACGCTCCCTCACAATGCATTCGGGACTCCGTGAGCAACCTCTCATTTGACACAAAGTCAAACCAACGGTACCCAAGGATTTTCCGGAGAGACACAGTACCAAAGGAGCCCAGTCTTCGTCTCACATCACTGGATAGCGTGCATGTCTCACAACCATATAGCATGACAGGAAGCACCAGACTTGGATCTTCGTTCTTTTGCATAGATGTCAGGAGCACTACACAACCCTTTCCAGCAACCTCATGACCCCCCCATACTACTGACTTCATAGGAAGGAAGACAGACAGTGATTCAAATTTAGGAAACTGTTCAGGAATAATTGATAACAGAAGCCGTATAAGATTTGTTGTATAAAAGTGATATGCAAATGTAGTCAAACTCAAGCCAGAGGAGGGAGAGATTCACACCACTGTGCCAACATTCAATGGCGTTGGTTGTGGTGATAATATGGGGTCTTTAATGTGAAAACGACAAAAATATCACTTTTTCTGAATAGACTTTCAAAGTGCAACATCATGGGCATTTTGAAGTGCAACAATTCAGCAAATATTTAAGGACAGGAGCGTGGCATGCACGATGATTACATAATTTAAGAACACAACAATTGACAATTTGCTGTAATGCTTCTAGTATTAAATTATTTTATCTATACTTCTCGTGGTGCCTTCAGTTTGAGAACCTCTGCTTTGGACAGCTGCCCCCCGTAGAAGATCGGGGATGCACAAGGCAAGCATAACAGATGGGTTAATCCAATTGTAGCAAACAAAAAAAAGTTTTTTCTTACAATGAGATATTTTACTTGTGCATGACCACAGTTGATCCAGCATTTCACAGACCTCTGACAGTGTGGAAGTATGTTTTCTCTAAAATTCAACCAACTTTAGAAAGCAACAACTAAACCCAATATGTGCATGACTCTCACAAAGCTCAGGAATTTTTTTGACCTCAATAGTTGGTCCAGCATAGTTGGCAGACACTTCGCCTATTGCGGCATGATGATCCATTCAAAACTAGTTCAGTTTCTCCTTCCCCATTGAGTTCATGTTGCAGAGTTTGCTAAAATTCTTGACACTTTCCACATTTTCTTCACCGAACTCAAGGAAAATTCAGTGGGTTCATTTGTCAGTATTCAATGGCAATCAATGTGTGCATTATTAAAACACTTCTTTAACATTAGAAGTATTTTAACGTAGGAGATCGTTCACTGTTTGACTAGACCATAATTTTCTTATCAATAATGTCAACTTCCTGCTTTTAACGTATGGTATGAAGCATTCATAAAATCGGTTTAGTTTAGATTTGAAAAAAAAAAAAATAGTATGTTCAATAAGCTTACTTTTACAGCTTTACAAACTGTTGTACACCAATGATAAATAATCCACATTCTGGTAGTTAAATTGTTTTATATTGTACTTTTCATAAATTACAATTTTTTTAATGACATCTTTTAAAAAATTGTACTTTGTAAAATTGGAATAACACTAACTTTATGCATTCTAACATTTCTGTATTTTAGTTAGACTAATAAAGCATCAATTAACATCTATATTTACTATTGGACAGAATAAAGAACAGGACTGATATAGAGAGCAAACTGTTTTGTCTCATAAAATTTTTATATTATCTTTCCTTGTGATTCTTTGACTCAGCCTAGTATTCATTCTTCTCCGATCAGACATCAGCAATCAAAGCTCCAACTAACTTTCACCTGTCAATGTCAGCTAATAGGATAAGAGTCATCTCTATAATCTTGTTCACACAGGGTTACTGTAAGTTACAAGAATAGGATATATTATGAGTGGTGTGGTGTACAAGGACATTTTGTGAATTTTTCCATAAATGCTCTCTCTCCTGTATTTGTCTAAGAAATATAATGCTATATATTCAAAGGGCTTTTTGCAAGCCTCACAATCAAGATTCAACATTAACAGGTTTTTAAGAAAGCCATTTACACTGTTGGCAGCGATTCTTCAATGACAATCTTCTTACAGTTATATAAGAAGCACCCATTATTCAACACATTTTAGAATATTTAGTACTCTGCCTTACAGTTATTAAAATACAAATATTTTAAGAATATTTTTAATATGGTTAAAACCCAGAAGAAAAAAAAAGGATATATGAGACTGAAAATGCTTTATGGACCCTTAATATATAAGACAAATTGACTCCTTTTTAATGGTGCTAATGCAGAAAACCCACAGGCTGGCAAAATTAAAATATGTAGAGTATGTGACTAGAATTTACAGCTATAAACCATCCATAAGTACAATGTTGATTATTTTATGTTTGGAAGTTCTCGTTGGAGATAAATTGAGGTAAAACATACCAGTAATTCCTGTCTTCTCTATCTCATGTAAAAAGATGGAAAGCATAAGAAGATTGCTTACTGCATGTGCAAAATAATATTCCAAATAACAGCCTGCATGGGCTTAGAAGACGAAAATTCAGGAAAACAAATTTGTAACACATTTTTGAACAGGTAAGTCACGCATCACACGGTGATGGTATTGGTCGGCTCCATGTTCCCTCTTCGTTCCTGGGCGTCTCTTGAACCCGACACCGTCAGTACTGTAACCAAGATGAGCTTGGCAGAGGAGGACAAAAACACATGAAGAAAGGGAATGATGAAAAGTGCTCAATAAAATAAAACAAATCCAAATAATGTCCAAAGTGCAGTGCTCCAAACTGTCAAGTAATCCATAAAAAAAAAAAATAAATAAAAATTCCAAATGATAGTGGAAAAAAAATGCAGAAATTTTCTATTTAAAAAAATAGAAAAAAAAAATTTCTCAGTGCCCTGTGCTTCCATTTAAAAACTGATGCCTCTCTGGCTTATCCTACTTGGACCTCACAGCATGGAGACACATCAAACAACACGTGTCCCTGCCACCCCAATCCATGGCATTCCATGGGGAGCCATTGGATTCTGCTGCCATGCTAACCGCTGCCTTTCCAGGATCCACCCGGCCAAAGCACTCCATCCTCTCACTTCTGCTGATCTCTGGTCCCACCCAGAGAGAGTACACTCCGGAGCATATTGATCACTCCTTGGTCCCCAGTTGCTCAATAACGGTGATCTCCGTGTCCCCTCCTGAGCACGGGCCACACGCTACTTCCTGGGGCTGCATTCCCATCTTCCTGCTTCTAACTCTAAACACCGGCTCTCTACCGCTCCTGCCTTTCTCTCTGTCTCATTAACCTCTGATCTTTCATTTCACCTTTTTTCCCCCCTTTCAGTTTCTCTTGTACAGGCTCTCATCTCAATTGCACAACATGGGATGCCAATGGAGCAATTGAGAAAGACTGCACCCTCACGTGCAGGTGCGTCTCAACCCAATTACTCCACCAACTCAATGCAGCTACGCGAGTGTGCCCACGGAGAATGAGCTGGCTAATGGATTATTTATTAAAACAGCCATTCTTTTAGAGCCGCGGACCTGCTATACCACACACACACACCACAATATTTTCAGATATTTGCAATTGTAGCCCTTATTTACATAAATTTAATGAGTGATCTAACCAGCCATCATGCTTTGTGATGTCTCCAGTGACTCGGTCATAGAGATTAGCAGCAAACCAAAACAAAATCAAACCCATTTCATTTTGTCTTAAATCCTAGGCATGGGTTCCTGAGGGTGTAAGATTTATCAAGCACAGAGTATTCGGCCACAAGTGTAATGCATATAATGCAGCTTCAAGGAAAGAAGGAATGCGGATGTTATGGACCATGCCAATAATAGAGAGGCCTGTCTGTCCAAGGTTTCATGTTTGTCATATAGAACAGAAGAAGGAAAAACAACTCATCATATCTGGAAAATATTTATACAGCCAAAGACACTATCAGGTGCCATATTAATTAGCTCTCCAAATCTGCAGAGCATGAGGAACTTTGGGAAATTTTAAACTTTGCTGAAAGGCCCATCATCCCTTGCAGTTCCTAGTGATGAATTCTGACCTCAGCATTTTGAGTTCTAACAGCTACAGTTGTTAGGTGTAACATGCTGTCCAATTGGAAGTAGTATAGCATGACACTAGCCTAAGTGGAGTAGCAGACAAAAGCATAAAACAGATTTACTTTCAAAGCAGAGTTATAGTTCTGCAGCCACATGCACCTTTCACCAGCATATAACTTTAATAACATCACTGCAGGCAAAAATCTGTGCCCATCTCCTTTATATAATCAGGAGTTTGCCAGACAGTCCATATATCCTGGGGCAGTTCCATAGCATCAGCTCCAATGTTTGTGTGATGACTAATTCTAGAAAAACTTTTTTTTCCCCCTTAAATTAGACTTAACTAAAATTTCCTCAGTGCTGCAGCTTCACTTGACACATTGCTGCATGCATTGCCTTGCTACCATAGGATATGTCTGTGCATTGCTTTTAGCCATCATTCACACAGGTTTTAGTCAAAACTAAGCAAGATCTGACAAGACACCCTGTGAGCTCACACTTTTGCCAGTTTGCCTACTAGCCATATATCCTAATGCAAAGAAATGGTGGTTGTGGCTTAGTTTACTAGGCAGCCAAGGCACAGTTCCAATTCCAGCAAGAATTGAATGAGATAGTTCAGGAAATGAAATTAATGTATCAGTGAACCAATTATGAATACTGACTTTAATTAAAGGCATAATTCTTCCTCATTTTCTAGTCTCTTTCTTAGCATGTGTCTGTTTCTAAAGATAAACAGATTAGAATATGCACTAAGACTATTGAAGTTTCTCTTATTTTTAAGGTATTCTGCAAAAAGCATTAACATTTTTTCTAAACGTTTTCAAAAAGGTATTTCATTTTTGGTGGCCCACTAGCACATTATATAGCATTGATTCTGCACAGCACTTGACCCACGACTTGTATGTTGACTGTACAGCTGTTGCAGAGTGGATGCTTTCACATACTGAAACATGTTCACATTATTAATAGGACAAAGTTTTAGTATTGGGTCGAGATCCCACTCCCAGTAAACTGCCCCCTAGAGTTGGACATGTAAGGCCACAAATGAGCAGGTTTACAGAGTAAAAATCAAGGAGTATGAAATAACCACTGTAAAAACACAATGAAATTAGTATCAAAGGAATGTGTCAATAAAATGGACAGTGAAGTCAGCAGAGCAGACTATGGCAGCATTCTTTAAGCTGCTGAGTAATAAAGAATAAGATAATAGCACAGGCACAACTTTGGCGGAGACCCCACAACCCGACAGGTGTTCCAGTGAACCTATTGCTTTATTTCAAGTCTCTCCTACTGTCCAGATGCACTGCATGTTTTTAGGATGATGACAGGTGACTCTAAACGCCTCTAGTGCAGGTGTATGTATGAATGGGCCCAATGATGGACTGGCATCTCTTCTAGCACCAGTCCTTCTATTGTGCCCATTACTACTTGCATAGACTTTGGCTGTTATCGTATTCTGAAAAACTCAGAAAATAGGTGAACTTTTTAATTGTTACAATCCAAAATTAAGAACTTAGAAAATTCTTGCAGTGGCTTTTAAACAAGACAAGAGCAAAAAGCAAATCTTAAAACATATCCCATAAATCAAATTTCAATCCAAACATAAGTACAGTATAATGCGTTTGCTGTCAAAAAAATACACAAAATTCACATTCAGTGATAAATTAAAAAAAATTCGATAGAATATTGACATATCCCAACACATTTATTATTGCAAAATACATAAATCTAAAGGGTAGGAGCCCCTTTGCGTGGCTTTAAAATGAACAGTAAAAATTGAGCAAATGGCGGTTAGTCGAATTTTTACTTGTTAAAACGTGTTATTCAGAATAAGGCAATTTTTCTTTGTTATTTATTTTCATTTTTTTTATTGATATTTGTTAACAAATAAATATTGTTGTTATACATTGAATAAAATAATCGGAAAGGATATGCCTTTGATTTCTAGTATTATAATAAACCAGTAACGGCGTACTGCATGATAACGTGTAGTTAGTACACTTGACTTTCTCTGTACGTTTAGCATTCATTTGCTCAGAGGTTGATGCGCTTGCTGCTTCCTGAGCAGCTCTTCTTTTCTCCATCCTAGTGTCCCACTTCTTCTCTTCTTCCGTCGGCATCTTTTCGCATTAAAACTGATTAAGTCAGTTTTTCTGTTGCAATTAGTACATTTTTATTAATTTTTCAGTTAAGCTGGCACTTAAGTCTTCATTCTGCCTCAAGAATGATTTAAGGTATGAACAGGTAGGGGACTTGATGGCAAAGGTGTTAGGGAATGAGAACGGCGCCTGTACGCATGTGAAACCCTGCTGTCCACTGCCAAGAGTTCATTCTACAATAAAATTAAAAAAAAAGAAAGTAATAAAAATCATCACCCCATAAGCGGACAGTAGACATCATGTAGTATATGTGTACCAAATTTCAGGTCAATCGATCAAACGGTTTGCGAGCTACAGGCGTTTTAAAATCCTGGACACACAAACAAACATCCACGGTAGCATATTATATAAAAAGATTTTGTAGCCTGATACGACTGTTTTCAGTAGTTCGATAGTCACAAAAGGAAACAAGTATAACTTCACCCCCATACATATATAAGATACAGTATATAGACAGGCCTTGGATTTATGCAGGTTTTATCATTTTAATATAATCATTGCATACATGAAATGCATGTTGGTCTGAAATGCAAGGAAAAATGTTGCTGTTCTCTCTAAATACCACAATAATACTAATAATATATAGTACACTATTAATAATGTTACTACTAACTTTTATAACAGAAAAAAATCAAAACATACAGTTAAGCAGTAACATTGTCTGACATTCATAGAATTTTGCAAAAAAAAAAAAAAAATATTATATATATATATATATATATATATATATATATATATATATATATATATCCAGAATGTCTAGATTGTATTAACTACTGTATCACTACCAAAACACAAGAAAAAATGTATACAAAAAGTCACAAAGCACAGAATAAAATACAGAATATCAAAACAATATAAAAATACAAGGACAATATAAAAGTCACCCACAGATTTCAAATCTACCCAAATGCCTGTCTGAACAAATGTGTTTTAAGTTGACACTTGCACAGTTCTATAGATTCTACTGATCTCAATGTCAGTGGAAGACTATTCCATAACCTTGGAACAATGGACCGACATTCTCAATCCCCACATGTCTTTAGTCTGGTATGAAGAACGGAAAGGAGATCTCACTGAGCAGATCTCAAAGCATGGCCTATGGTGTAATCAAAACAGAAGAAGCCTTAGTAAATGTAAGCACAAATACTTTCCTCTTTGTTTGCATTCTTTTGGTGAGCCTCATGTAAATATCCCAAAGTCAGACAACTTTGGAATTTTTTTTTTTTTTTTTTTTTTAAATCAAAAGATATAAAAAATATTGCACTGTTTGAACACATTAAATAAGAAAAAAAAATTGTGTTACTGATCCAAAGTAATTGGATTAGATAAATTCATCAGACAATTCAGGCAGATTTTTTACTTACACTTTTGCTTTTGAAATTCTTGTATCAATGTCTGAATAACACGGGAGACAAATTATGTATGGTAGAGATCTCAAACTGTATAGTCCTGGAGGGCCGCAGTGGCTGCAGGTTTTCATTCTAACCCTTTTCTTAATTAGTGACCTGTTTTTGCTGCTAATTAACTTCTTTTTAATTAATTTTAATTGACTTGCTCTTGAAGACTCAGACTCAATAATTGTTTCTTTTTCCTTAATTAACAGCCAAACAATAATGAGATACGAAATGAACCAAAACATCACCAGCAAACTGACCATCATACAATATCTGAAAATAAAAAGGGTGGAGGTCTCAGGAATGTTGATTTGCTCAGGACCCCAAAACATGTTAACAGTGCTCTTAGAAAAGTAAAGAAAAAAACACCAAAAATGTCTGCTATTGCACAATTAATTAATAATAATTCTTTACATTTATATAGCGCTTTTCTTACTACTCAAAGCGCTCTTAGAGCAATAACAAGCCATGAAATTAATGAATGAATTTAATTAACAAGAATCTAATCTAATTAAGCAACTGGTTGGAGTGAAATTGGTTGGAGTTTGAGGACCTGACTTATTTGGTCTTCTGTTGGCTCACTCACTTCCCATTTCATTTCTGTTTAAGGAAAAAAGCAATGCATAGGAAAGATGAAGAAATTCCAGGGAACAAATCTTAAAAAAACAAGTTAATTAAAACTCTTTCAAAGTAATTAAGAAAAGAGTTAGAATGAAAACCTGTAGCCACTGTGGCCCTTCAGGACTAGATTTAGAGATCCCTGGTGTATGCGGAATTCAAAGAAGAATGCCGGCAATGTGTGACAATTGATTAAGTACCGGTAATTGTTTTTGCACTTGGTACCAGTTTTAATACACTTGTTAGTCACTATTCCACCTCTTCCTTTTTTGTACATGTATGCTATTATTTTTTCATTCTACCAGAATATGTTAGTAATATTTTAATTGTATTAGTAATACTTTAATATTTTTGTTCTACTGTTTATTGCAAGGCTTTATAATGTACAAGTACATTAAAGAACAACAAGAATATGTTTAGCCCATTTTCTTTAGTAACACTATAAGATATATATGTATGAATACAAAAACATGCTACAGAAGGTATTTAAGTTTTGTAAAATGAACGTATTGAGTAGTGTCTATGTCTTTTGAAATACAGTAATCCCTCCTCCATCGCGGGGGTTGCGTTCCAGAGCCACCCGCGAAATAAGAAAATCCGCGAAGTAGAAACCATATGTTTATATGGTTATTTTTATATTGTCATGCTTGGGTCACAGATTTGCGCAGAAACACAGGAGGTTGTAGAGAGACAGGAACGTTATTCAAACACTGCAAACAAACATTTGTCTCTTTTTCAAAAGTTTAAACTGTGCTCCATGACAAGACAGAGATGACAGTTCTGTCTCACAATTAAAAGAATGCAAACATATCTTCCTCTTCAAAGGAGTGTGTGTCAGGAGCACAGAATGTCACATAGATAGAGAAAACAATCTCTAGCAAACAAATCAATAGGGCTGTTTGGCTTTTAAGTATGCGAAGCACCGCGGCACAAAGCTGTTGAAGGCGGCAGCTCACACCCCCTCAGTCAGGAGCAGGGAGAGAGAGAGAGAGAGAGACAGAGTTTGTTTTTCAGTCAAAAATCAATACGTGCCCTTCAAGCTTTTAAGTATGCGAAGCACCGTGCAGCATGTCGTTTCAGGAAGCAGCTGCACAAAAGATAGCAACGTGAAGATAATCTTTCAGCATTTTTAGACGAGCGTCCGTATCGTCTAGGTGTGCAAACAGCCCCCCTGCTCAATCCCCCTACGTCAGGATCAGAGAAACTCGGCGCAAGAGAGGGAGAAAAGTAAGCAATCTAGCTTCTCAGCCATCTGCCAATAGCGTCCCTTGTATGAAATCAACTGGGCAAACCAACTGAGGAAGCATGTACCAGAAATTAAAAGACCCATTGTCCGCAGAAATCCGCGAACCAGCAAAAAATCCGCGATATATATTTAAATATGCTTACATATAAAATCCGCGATGAAGTGAAGCCGCGAAAGGCAAAGCGCGATATAGCAAGGGATCACTGTAATACTATAATATAGCCCCTTTTTCCCCCCTTTGAGGGATTTAAAAAAAATTTTTTTACCCCAAATCTAGCATTATCAACTGTTTTTCCAAAGAAAAATAAGGGCCAACTACAATGTCAATCACATAGACATAGACTAATTTCACTCCTGAATAATGATAAAATACTAGCAAAAGTCATATCTAGGAGGACTGAGAAAGTGCTTCCCTCAGTAATATCACAAGAACAAACCAATATTTATTAAAGGAAGACACTCAGCCTCAAACTTTCAGACTGTTTAATGTAATATACTGTTCTACAAATTCAGATGCATCAGAAGTTGTAATATCTTTAAATGCAAAAAGAGCCTTTTATACTGTTGAATTGGATTATTGGTTTACTACACTGCACAGGTTCTGGTTTGGACCCATTATATCTTTATGGATTAAACTACTTTATACTAGTCCAGAAACCTCAGTCTGCATTAATAACACAAACTCTGAATGCTTAAGAGCATAACAATATACAGTACTTGACAAGAGTGCCCACTCTTACCAACTTTTTTGCGTTAGCTATGGCGCCATTGTCTGCTCATTTCCAGAACAAACCAGAGATAAATGGGGATTATCACAGAAGGACTCAAACAGAAAATATCACTATATGAGAATTTGGTGCTAAATAAAAATCAGACCCACAATCATCTTTAGTCTTAAACATGTAAGGATTTTGAATTGATCTGAATAAAGGGCATTCCCCCCATTGAATTATCTAGCAGATTATATTACATTTGATAGCTTTTCATTCACAATATCAAAACAGTTTAAATATTTGCCAATCACCATTGCAGATAAAGATCTTTTTCAATAAAATTTTGGTAAGTACCATGGATAAAATTAACCAAGATATTAATAGATAGTGTTAATTGTCCCTTCTAAGGTGAGATGGACTATTAAAATGAACATCCTCTTCATGCTGTTCTATCTATTACAGAGTATCCAGATATTCATGGACCATTCTTTAAGAAACTAGACTCAATGTAAATCACTCTGGAATTCAAAATGGTTACTACAAAGATCTAAACCACAAGGCAGAATGGCGCTATCCATCATTCAGTATTACTATTGGGCAGCAAATATCAACACTGGCCTGGCATGCAATGGAAAACAAGTTCACCTGTAAACTTTACTTAAATGTCCTTCTTTGTGCTCCACTATACAATACCTATATTGCGTTCACCAGTAATTGTCCTCACAGGTGGCGCAGTGGTAGTGCTGCTGCTTTGCAGTAAAGAGACTGTGGAAGATTGTGGGTTCGCTTCCCGGTTCCTCCCTGTGTGGATAGCGCTTTGAGTACTGAGAAAAGCGCTATATAAATGTAATGAATTATTACTATATAATTATTATTACAGTCGTCCACCAGTTACTTCAGGACTTATTTCAATGGAGAGAAGCTTTTACACAATAAATCACGTTTTTCGACTTTCTCAAACCAACTCTATTTAAATTTATGGAAACAGCTAGGAATTAAGACACTTGGAGATCTTTATATTAGCAGCATATTTGCATCTTAGGAACAATTATGATCCAAATGAAGTTTCCTAACTATACACTTCTTGCAAATTGGAAATGTTCTTAAGAAACCTAGCCATGTTTCCACATCTCACACCTATATCAATCCCAGAGGCCATACTGGTTAGCCCTGATGAAGACTCAAATAGCATTTCAGTAATATACAGTATAAAAATATTTCCTGTAGTCTCTCTTTCAAAGATCCTAGGGAATGGTGGTAAAGGGACCTCACAATTGTCAACTCAGAAAAATAATTGAGCGTTTTCTGTGTATAGCGGAGTTCTATATGTGGCAAGCAATTAATAATTCAACTAAAGGTCTTTCGTTGATGGCAATTTATCTATTTTGAATTTGTCCAAAATGTACCCAGGGCAAGACCCAACATTCAAACACTACCATCTAGGTCCAGCTTCACTAGGCCATGTTTTTTGAATGCACATCATTTTAGACCAAAATCTTTGCTGACGTCTCAAACAGCCTTGGGTACACAATCACTCCCAATCCATTAACAGTGAGATCTGATTTACTCAGAAGTTATAAAAGTGCTTAAGGAGAAGTTGTTGGTAATTGCCAATGACACACTACTAGCATGGAAACTTATTCTACTCAACTGGAAAAACTCCAATCCCATCCCAATGGTTGTATCTGGTATGTTATTATACATTTAATTTGTAGAATGATACTGTAATGTTTTTAGAAAATATCAGAACAATTGCTTTTTTAACAATGAGGTTTAATTTAGTCATGAGAATATAAAAAAAAAAAAAAAATCAAACCAACTTCAACCTGGTCACACTTCTCAGCTCTGCATCATGTCATATTGTTTATCCTGTGTTATACCATACTTTGCCAAAAACTTTGAAGTGTAAAATTTTTCATAATTATATTTTTATTATTTAAAATAACATGCTAGTAGTAAAATAACAAAATAACAAGTAAGTAATAAGTAAAATAAACAACATGCTAGTAGTGTGTCATTGGCAATTACTAACAACTTCTACAACTTCTTCCTAACTTACAGGGCTCACAATAGAATGATACATTTGCCCTTAAAAGGATATGGAAAACACTCAGACACAAACAGTATTTTTTCCTCACACTCTCGACTCTTTATCATACTGAAGCCCCCCTTTTGATTTCCCTATATATGACACCTTAAGACTATCCATTGATTCGTTTTACTCCATATTAGTGTTGTGGAAATCTGGAACCTATCTGAGTAACAATAAGCAGAAGATGGAAAGTAAATCTGAGAAAAGCACTTTATAAATGTAAAGAATTATTAATCTAATAGACAGACCAGAACTTTGATGTGTGCAGTCATGCAGACATTACATCATTTTTTCAAATCCACCTTGTTAATTAAAGGCTGTGGGGGTCCTAAATGGGGTACTTCATCAAATGGTACAGTGCATACGGAAAGTATTCACAGCGCATCACTTTTTCCACATTTTGTTATGTTACAGCCTTATTCCAAAATGGATTAAATTCATTTTTTCCTCAGAATTCTACACACAACACCCCATAATGACAATGTGAAAAAAGTTTACTTGAGATTTTTGCAAATTTATTAAAAATAAAAAAAATTGAGAAAGCACATGTACACAAGTATTAACAGCCTTTGCCATGAAGCTCAAAATTGAGCTCAGGTGCATCCTGTTTACCCTGGTCATCCTTGAGATGTTTCTGCAGCTTAATTGGAGTCCACCTGTGGTAAATTCAGTTTACTGGACATGATTTGGAAAGGCACACACCTGTCTATATAAGGTCCCACAGTTGACAGTTCATGTCAGAGCACAAACCAAGCATGATGTCAAAGGAATTGTCTGTAGACCTCCGAGACAGGATTGTCTCGAGGCACAAATCTGGGGAAGGTTACTGAAAAATTTCTGCTGCTTTGAAGGTCCCAATGAGCACAGTGGCCTCCATCATCCATAAGTGGAAGAAGTTCGAAACCACCAGGACTCTTCCTAGAGCTGACCGGCCATCTAACCTGAGCGATTGGGGGAGAAGGGCCTTAGTCAGGGAGGTGACCAAGAACCCGATGGTCACTGTCAGAGCTCCAGAGGTCCTCTGTGGAGAGAGGAGAACCTTCCAGAAGGACAGCCATCTCTGCAGCAATCCACCAATCAGGCCTGTATGGTAGAGTGGCCAGACGGAAGCCACTCCTTAGTAAAACGCACATGGCAGCCCGCCTGGAGTTTGCCAAAAGGCACCTGAAGGACTCTCAGACCATGAGAAAGAAAATTCTCTGGTCTGATGAGACAAAGATTGAACTCTTTGGTATGAATGCCAGGCGTCACGTTTGGAGGAAACCAGGCACCATCCCTACAGTGAAGCATGGTGGTGGCAGCATCATGCTGTGGGGATGTTTTTCAGCGGCAGGAACTGGGAGACTAGTCAGGATAAAGGGAAAGATGACTGCAGCAATGTACAGAGACATCCTGGATGAAAACCTGCTCAAGAGCGCTCTTGACCTCAGACTGGGGCGACGGTTCATCTTTCAGCAGGACAACAACCCTAAGCACACAGCCAAGATATCAAAGGAGTGGCTTCAGGACAACTCTGTGAATGTCCTTGAGTGGCCCAGCCAGAGCCCAGACTTGAATCCCGATTGAACATCTCTGGAGAGATCTTAAAATGGCTGTGCATTGACGCTTCCCATCCAACCTGATGGAGCTTGAGAGGTGCTGCAAAGAGGAATGGGCGAAACTGGCCAAGGATAGGTGTGCCAAGCTTGTGGTATCATATTCAACAAGACTTGAGGCTGTAATTGCTGCCAAAGGTGCATCGACAAAGTATTGAGCAAAGGCTGTGAATACTTATGTACATGTGATTTCTCAGTTTTTTTATTTTTGATAAATTTGCAAAAACCTCAAGTAAACTTTTTTCACGTTGTCATTATGGGGTGTTGTGTGCAGAATTCTGAGGAAAAAAATGAATTTAATCCATTTTGGAATAAGGCTGTAACATAAAATGTGGAAAAAGTGATGCGCTGTGAATACTTTCTGGATGCACTGTACTCCCATACACATTCCCACTCATATTAGTTCAGTTTAGAGTTACCAGTTATTCATGTTTCCTTCAACATCCAGAAGGCTAACATCTAGATTCCACATGGGCAACCACTAGAGTAACAGTGGATCCCATATTTCTGGACTGGTGAAACATTGGTATAGATCGTTAAAAAGTAATTTGATACAAGCATTAAAACTTGATCCTAAGGAAGCAGTAGAGACGATGACTTAAAGGCCTCCATAATTGTAGGTTTAATAAATGCTTTTTTATTTAATACCCACTTTCAAGTTTGTGGGTCTTTATGAACAGGTGGCAAGTTATGTCTTAGGCTGCTGTATTGCAGACGCCAAGTTCCCTACTCTTGAGGGTCTTTACACAAGGGACTTTCTCCAAAACAATAAAGGCTTATGTGACACCTTACGTAGGCTCCACGCATTTGATACTCCAAGGTCTTTAACAACAGATTTGGTATCAACAGGACACAGATTAGCACAAACCCTGCTGCTGAGCCATATGGTTAATCTACTGCTGCTCAGTTTAACGTTAAGGCAGCAGATTGGAACTAACTGGACAAGATGAAAAGGGCACAAAACAAGAATGTGTTGGCTATACTTCACACATTGCTCTATAGCACAAAGCAGCGCATCAAGAAGCAGCATATTGAAAAATTCATTATGGTAAAGCACTGGCTCAGCAGTAAATATCTGTCTGATCTCACTTTTTAAAACCTGTCTTAGTGTTGTCTTTGCCCGTCCTTGGCTTCCATGCCGAGCAGCTGTTGTTGATCCTGACTGCTGTATTTTATTATTTTAGTTGAATTTAAGAAGAATTAAAAAGTGAATCACTAAATCTCCAAAACTCTAATATATACACAGAATGCTGCCAAATTATGGAACAGGGTTTTGATTATATTTCGTCACATTTTCCATTTTACACTTGGACAGATTTTGAAAATAATGCAGCCAAAAAACGTCATTTTTGGAAAATTACATACGCTTTCCAAAAGGGAAATCTGACAACAGTTTAGAATTGTTGTGTTCTGTTTTATGTAGTTACATATGATTGCACTTTAAGGATTTAAAGAAACGGAATGAGTGCGTGTGTACAAAACTGAATCACCTAGACTATTTGAGGTTACACCATAAAAGCATATGTAGGTCCCCAATTGTTACCAAGACAAAGACACCAAGTTTGAAGAAAAAAAAAAAGACTACAATTTTTATTTAAGGTCAAACATATCTTTTTAAAGCAAGACAAGAAGCTACACAAAAGGAATGTTTAGTTAAAATAAAAAGGCATGAGCAAGGAGCTTGGGACAATATCAAAGCGCATTATGTTGGTAAAAATTTTAAAAATATGCTGTATTTGCCTTGACAGTAAAAGCAAGCTTTACAGTGCAATTAATTCAGTTGGCTCAAAGCATCAAGTTGATTTATCAAATACATTTCATTTTGCTGAAGTGTTTTTGTCTCAGAATGTCCCGAAGCATACAGTACAATAAATTTCACTCTTATTTAAAGTTAGGGACTTTTATATTATCTTAGTTATAGCAGACATCCTATAGCTAGAAGAATTTGATTTTACAAATGTAAAAGTTTCAGTGTAACATTAATGTAAGTTCAAATTGAAAGTTTGTGGGCATAATATGACATTTATAATTGCACGTCTCCATCAGAAAATAACGGGCAAAAATAGACAATGAAAATTTCATTAAATGTCAAATGTACACAACAAAAGTCATAAAAGAATGCATTTTTCAATATATTAGTAAAATACTGTATTTTCATATATTTTGTACTGTGACAAACCACATACACAAGTGGCATACTTCAGTGAGATAAATGATATCTGTAAGAGCCAGTCCTAGTTAAATTCACACTTAACTAGAATTGAACATTTTATCCCGTATAAGCAAATATGTTAACACATTCCCGACACTCCCCCCCATAATGTAAATGTAATGTGAAAACAAAGTGTACCAAGGTATATACTATATACGAACATATACAGTAATGTTAAAAAGCAAATACATATTAAAATAAATAGTAATCAATGGAGTAACATAAACAGTGGTTCTCAGACTCAGTCTTAAGAACCTCACATAACAGGTTTTTATTCCAACAATTTTCACAGTCATTGTTCCTAATTTTTTTTTTTTTTAAATTAGTTGGTCCTTCCCCCCCCCCCCCCCCCCCAACTTAATTTATTCTGCATTCAGAAATGCATTGCAGTTTCATTATTGTGTGCATAAGAATTACTTACAAAAGCTTTGAAATCAACTCAGATTTTTCTCTCCCCCACCCCCGGGGGCCTCTCGACTCACTGGTATGAGAAAACCCACACATATTGTTCAATGTGTTTTGATGTCTAATTATGCAAGATGTTGCACAATATACCCGCAATGTTTGGCCTTCTAGATCCCAAAACCCCTCATTTTTAGGCAAGAAATTACACTCTTATGGTAAAGAGTAAACCAATAGGCGTCTTAAGCAAAAATGACCAGAAGTTGTGCATGCCACAATCAACCACTAATTGGATATGGTCCAATTAAAGGGACTCCTTTTCAGAAAATTTTGAAAAAAATGGGAATCATTGATATAGGCATGGAGTGCTTTTTTGATTTTCACCAGAGGGTGAAAAGTGGCAAATTTATAATGATAAAACAAGAGAGGAAACGATCTGTGAATGCTATTTATAGACTATAGCTCTGCATTTCACACAACAACCTCCTCTAAGTTCAGCACCAAGCTCAAGGACCTGCATCTGAACACATCACAGTGCAGCTGGATTTTTAACTTCTGGACAGGAAGCCCCCCAGGTAGTTGGGTGGACACATCTCATCATTTTTTTTTTTTTTTTTGATAACAGGTGAGGGGACACTGGCGCACGCATGTTGTTGCCGCTCCTCCCTGTAAACAACACTTTTCGCAAAATTCGCCTAATTCTACACTTTCTTACGTTTGTTTTATTTCTTTTATTGTACGTATAGTTCGTGGATACAGCTGACTCGAATTGTATGGATTTGGCTTATATTTACAGATTTTATGGACTCTACTTTGACTGGGAACAGCTGAGTCTGTCGATCACGGGACGAGAACCTACAAACATTTCTTTGTACCTGGCAATCTAGGACCTCGGGATGATCTGTCTCTGTGATTATATTAAATTCGCTTTGCTGATCTGCTCCCGTTTCATCTTACAGTACTCTACGGCTGGGAACTGATCTGATGTTCATACTAATCTGGCTTTTGGCTCCGGGGTGATCACGCCTGAAATTACCAAGCGTTACTGTTTGTGGCTGTGTATTGGAACCTCCAACTCCTGCTACCTCCTCCTGCTATGCTTTCTGCTGCTTGCTATGGCTGCTCACCTACGCTACCACACCCGCCTGTCCTACCGGTTCCGCTGTGCTACTCTCATGACAAACTCCTTCTTATTAAACAGTTTGTCCAGAGCAAATGGTCTGACTGCAACATCCTAAAGGACGCCGGTATTTTTCAGCGCCCAAAGTATATACATCGCGGGTCAGGTCGCCGCCACCACCGGGCTGCGAATGAAAAGACCACCGGCAGCATTTGCTCAGGAATACGCCGTCCTTCTCATGACCCTGGAAATAGAACTGTCGATGTGCCAAATTTGCATTATGTGGAAATAAACCCTGATTGCAGCTCTGTGCAGAAAGAAGCCTCATTATCTAATATTGCACTGTTTAACTCGAGGTCTCTTAATGGCAAAGCATTGGTGCTGTCAGAACTCATCACTGACACCAAACTTGATATTCTGTGTTTAACGGAGACTTGGCAAAAACCAAACAAATTTGTGTCTCTCACAGAGGCGACTCCAATTGGTTTCACTTTCCACTCAGAGCCTCACAGTTTAAGACAAGGCGGTGGGCTGGCAGTAATTATCAGAGAAGACTTAAACATTAAAAGAATCCCAATTGACTGTCCATTGTCTTTTGAGTGCCTGGCTCTTAAACTAATAACGAAATCAGGTCCTGTCGCACTCATTGTTCTTTATCGTCCCCCAAAATACAATGCATCCTTCTTATCCGATCTGATTGAACTTTTGACCCACCTAAGCTCTTACTCTCAGAGAATTATCCTTCTTGGTGATTTCAACATCCATATTGACACCCCCACATCTAAACTGAGAAATGAATTCCTGTCCTTACTGGACTGTTTTGACTTGACACAACATGTTGATTTTCCAACCCATTCTGGCGGTCATATATTGGACCTGATCTGCACTTCTGGACTATCTGTTGCCAACATTTACAGCACTGATTTGGGACTCTCTGACCATAAAGCAGTATTTTTCACTGTTTCACTGCCTTTCCCTCCTGTAAACTACAAATCTCTTACAGAAACCTTAAAAATATCTGTCCCTCTATCCTTTCTGGATCCATTTCTGATCTTTTACTGTCTTCACCTATTCCATCAACACTAGATAGCCTTGTTGACCACTATAACTCAGCCCTTCACTCAGCATTAGATAAAACAGCTCCTTTAAAACATAAGGAGGTTTCCTTTAAACGCTCAGCTCCTTGGTATAACTCAGAATTGCGATCTATGAAAGCAGCTGGCCGAGAGAATGTCACGTAAGACTGGCCTCACCGTGCACATCCAGGCTTTCTCTGACCACCAAAGAGCTTACAGAGAAGCACTAACTGCTGCCAAGAACACCCATTATGGCAGAATAATAGAAAGTGGCCATGATAACCCAAGGGTTTTGTTCTCTGTAGTTAATAAACTACTCGAACCCGCATCTGGTCCAACTACCTCTTCTACTGAAGTCTGTGTGGAATTCCTCCACTTTTTCCGTAACAAAATTAAAGATCTAAATAATTCAACTAACATAAATATATCATCTGTTTATATCTCTCCCTGTTTTCCCACTCCATCCAGCTCCTTCTCTAAGTTCTCACCAGTCACTTCTGCGTTTGTTAATAACCTGCTTTGTAAGATGAGGCCGACTACTTGTGTACTGGACCACATCCCCACCACACTACTTAAATCCTGCCTTCATGCCATAATCCCGACTGTTACAACAATAATAAACTCATCCCTTGACACTGGCTCCGTGCCGCTCACTTTTAAAATTGCTTCTGTAACCCCAATGTTAAAAAAGTCTGGCCTTGATGCTGACAATCTTAACAATTTCCGGCCTATTTCCCACTTACCTTTCCTGTCAAAAGTTCTTGAGCGTGTTGTAGCTTCCCAACTCACCAATTACCTAACTTCTAATAATTTGATGGAACCCTTTCAGTCTGGTTTCAGGGCGCGGCACAGCTGTGAAACTGCTCTGCTACGGGTAACCAATGATTTGCTTATGGCAGCAGACTCTGGACAAACTAGCATATTAATTCTGTTAGACCTCAGTACAGCATTTGACAATGTCAGGCATGACATCCTACTGTCCAGAATGGAGAACATGCTGGGTATCTCTGGCACTGCCCTCCAGTGGTTCAAGTCCTATCTGACTGATAGGCAAGAGTTTGTTAGTCTTGGCAACAGCAGATCCAACTCCGTGCCAGTCACACAAGGAGTCCCTCAGGGCTCTGTCCTCGGTCCTCTGCTTTTCTGTATTTATATGCTTCCCCTTGGCCATATTATCTGTAGTTATGGATTGGGTTATCATTTTTATGCAGATGATACTCAGCTCTACTTCAATGTTAAAAGTGGAACTTCATCAGAGCTTTCTCAGCTCACAACCTGCCTTAGTGAAATTAAAACCTGGATGGAGCAGAACTCTTTAAAATTAAATTGCAATAAAACTGAACTCCTGCAAATTGGGACTAAAATGCAACTTAATAAAATGAGCTCCTTCCCAGTCCATCTTGGCAGTGATCTCATCAGACCTGCCTCTACTGTAAAAAATCTTGGTGTCATTTTTGATTCCTCCCTCACTTATTCCGCCCACATAAATCACATTAAGAAACTTTCTTACTTTCACCTCCGTAACATATCCCGTATCCCCACTAAGGTCCTCTGATTCTGGTAATCTTGTTGTGCCCCTCACTAATCTACACTCCATGGGTGACAGGGCCTTCAGCTGTATAGCGCCCAGACTCTGGAATGACCTACCGAAATTAATCAGGTCAGCCGACTCCATGAATCCTTTTAAAAAACAACTCAAAACTCATCTGTTCAGGAAGGCTTTTAGCTCTACTTGACTTTATTACCTTTCTCTCAGTTTACTTCTCTGTCAAGATGCTAATGTAACCTGTATGTGTGTGCTAGACCATCAATTATGTTGTCTGTTTTTTTTCAGAATTTACTGTCTTAATCTTCTTTATTTATCGGTTTGTACAATGCTATATACTGTATATTCTGCCGTTCTTTATTATATTCTGTAAGTGCCTTGAGCATGGGAAAGGCGCTATATAAATAAAATGTATTATTATTATTATCGTCCCACACTCTTTACACTGGCAGTTCACTGTGTTCTGAGTCCTCTCCTGTACTCCCCTCTACACAATACTGCATTGTTGAGCTGAACTTCATTATCACATTTGCCGAGGACACAGGAAAAAAAAAAATTCACCATCAAACGATACTTGGTTTGGGACCAGCACACAAGACTGCTAGATACAGAGAGCAGTGCAGTCAGCTGAACCCATCACTGGGCATGCACTCTGCTTATTTTAGCAGTTCTGGAAGTTACAATGTCAGACCAAAGCAAAGAAAATTACCATTGACACCAGCCATCCCAACAACAGCCTCTTTACTGTGCTGCTGTCCAGTAAACACTACTGTTGCCTAAAGTCCAGTTCAGAGAGACTGAGAAAGAGCTTTTTATTACAGTTCATTTGCATTTTGAATAAAGAAAGACTCTAAAAATACATGGTGCCCTATTGCTAACTCTTAACGATACAAAATTAATTATTCATGATATACAGTATTTTGAATTCTATTATAAGGCATTCTATTGAACTCATTTATAAAGTCATGCAGTATTGTAATTGTTCTTTATATTCCTCCTTAAACACAGCAATAAAAATTTGACTTGAGGTCAGCAATATTTGGGGACAATACTAAATTAAAAGTTAACAATACAAGGTCTGTAAATCCACAATATTACGTAATATTAAACATCTGTATTTCCTTACATTGCAAAAATTCTCTTTTTTAGTTGATTAAAGATGGAGAGATACAAGTCGTGCTTGTTTATATAAGTTAGTCATGATTATGTTCTGTGGCAGTGCACAGAAATAGTAATGGTGTGCCTAGTCTGTATCATGACAATGAACGCCACAACAGGCAACTGGGGAAAACATAAAAAAAAAAAAAAAAACAAATGAGAAAACTGTTTAGAGAGGTAGCAGACCAATTTATAAATAACAGATAGAATGAAGAGATTAAAGCCTGAAATAAAGATAGGATATTGGTGGACTGCTTTATTGGAGATAGTGTAGGGCTGCAGGAATGAACAAAGCCAGATCAGACAAAAAAGGAAAAAGGTGAGAGTAGGCATAAAAAGCGGTCATAAGAGAAGATGGAAAGAGATAAAAAAAAAACAAAGAAAAAAGTTATTAAGGAAAAAATATGTGATCCCAGGATGAGAATGAGTTTCATTTCTTCGAAAAATGTCTTTAAAGGCCTGTGAAAGAAGACAAAGAAAGATCAGTGTAGCTATGATCAAGGAATGTGAAGTGAAGTGTTCTACAATAACTTTGTAAGGTCTTTGATTTTAATGTCTCGAACATGTTCCCTGCTATTGATTTCAAAGGTAAAGAAGAATTTCCAGTGGGGAGTCAGGCTCCTTGGAAATGTGATCTTTGACGTAGCATTCTCAGAGAATATTTGAGCACAGAACTTAACCATTACAAAAAGAATGAACTCTTTCAAAAACACCCAGCAAGATCAACTAAAGGAAGCCCATGGAACAGCATCATGACACACTCTTGACAATCACTGATCTCTTCAGCCAAGAAGGGACATAACCACGTCAGCGAGAGGTCTTCTCTACCTTATTCGCAGCAGACATTAAAGTCTAACAAGGTATGTGTGCCATTTTGTAACTTTGTTTAAAAATTCCATTTTATCAGGAAAGATCATATTTTTTCAGAGTATTCTATATATAGTTGTTATGCTTCTAGTTTTAAATTCTGCATTAGTACAACAAAAACTGGCAATTTTATGGTATAAACTTCAGAACTAGTGTACTTTGGACTGTTAGTATTGTAGCCTCATGTTTTTATTTTTAACTATACATACAAGAATATACACTGATTGCACATTATACTAGGTATGCCAATTGCACTCTCTGGAACTCACACTATATTAATGAATGATCATCTTTATTGTCATTGCAGAAGTACAACAAAACTGGATGCAATTCTCCGTGCAAAACAGCAAGAAATTATAAAAACTACAGAAACATAAATATGAAGATTTATAATAGTGATTCTAAAAGTGGAAAAGCAAAACAAACATCATATCACACAACGAGACACTTTTTCAGTTCTGCTGGTATTCATTACATAAAAAAAATCCTACTTTCTTCTGTAGATCTAAATGATACTCTAGCAGTATACAAAAAGAATCTGACACCAGAGTTGGGACTCCTCTTTTAAGCTACCTTACATATTTTCTCTGCAGCTTTTTGCCAACACTAGTCCATTTTACAATAATTATACACATGAAAAAATGAAATACATCAAAAACAAAGAGAGACACATCATGCAAACATATAAATAAAATATACAGGGTGCTTCAATGACAACATTTATATGGCACAATTTGATCCAAAAGTGCAACTCAGTATTTGTAAAAGAAATTGGACTACTTCAAGGCCACCAAGCCCATCAACTTTGCTAATCTTATTCTGCTACCTTCTACAAAATAACATGGAGTCAAGATCTAAAGGTCCCCAACGTCTTACTCTCTACCACACTACTTGGTAATCTCGTGTCTATGGTTTTGCGTGAAGGAAGACATTTGGGCAAAATTAGCCCTTACGTTTCCAGCCTAGTTGTCATGTTCTTGATGAAGAGTTTAAGTAACAACTTGATCCCATTGAATTCATTCCTTTCATAATTTGAAACACTTCAGTCATGTCACCTCTTAATTCCTGTTTGCTTAAATGGAAAAAGGTTAAACTCCTTTGATCTTTCCTTACAGCTCAGTCATCTCAGTTGGGGAACCAGCCTAGTTGTGCTGTTCTGGACTTTCTCTACCAATGCTAGGTTTTATTTATAATATGATGACCAAAACTGTACACGAATACTCCAGGCCTTATTAGCAAGTTATAGAGAATATAAAGAATAACCTACCTTAACTTGTACTCTGTATAACCCAACATCCTATTAGCTTTCTTGATTGGTTCTGTACACTGTCTGGATGTACTGTCGATAATGCCTGATTACACTATGTCCTTCTAATGAGGTCTACTTCTTTCATGAGAAGGATGAAACCTCCCATTTTGTATTACGATGTGACATTTTTACTTTCTGCATGTAATACCTTACATTTACTGATGTTAAATTTCATCTGCCACCAGTCTGTATGTTGTCCAGGGTGAGCTAATTGTAGATTATCTTCCCTTTCCACCTAGTTTAGGCATCTTCTGCCAACTTAATCAACTTGTTTATACAGCATTCTTATGTAGATCATATACATTATGTATAATAAAAACCAGCAGTGGCCCCAGCACTGATCCCCAAGGGACACCTTTTTTTTTTAACATCACCTAATTCTGAACAGGTTCCTCTCACCATAAGTCTTTGCAAAACTGGTTTAGACACTCTAGGAGCAAACACCTACACATAGCATGCTAAACTCCCAATTTCATTAGTTTTATCATTTATTTTTCATGTGGTACCTTATCAAAAGCCTTATGAAAAAATCAAGACAAATAATATCACATTCACCTTTCTGATTAGGTGCTTTTGTAGGTTCCTCATAGAATTCTAGCTGATTAGTGAAATACGATCTTCCCCATCTGAACCCATGCTGATTATTTGCTACTACATGTATTCTTAACACATAATGCTTGCTTTTTTCTTTAATAACTACTTCCATTTAAAATGTATCCTTGTTGCAAAAAGTTTATATATGTACTCAAAAAATTGGAATAAACCACACAACACACAAACCAAAAAGAAAAAAAAACAAATTTTGAAAAGGAAGAAGAACAATCATCAGTGATTTTCAGCTTTCCAAGTGTCCTTGGTTAATCACATGCTGAAAAGTAGGCAACTGACAAAAAATTCATTCAGACTGAAGACATCTGAAAAAATATTTCCAATAATATGCCAATGCATCTACTCCAAGGCAAGGCATCCACCAAAAAAAAAATGTATAAAATGACTACAAATAATTATATATATATATTGTCACACATGTGCCAGTAGGGGAACATTGTGTGGACCAAGTAAAGGTAATTCCATGCCAGGCCAAGGGAGGGCGGGGTGCACTAAACCTTCTTCTGTTATCTCTACAGACCAGCCGCGGGAAAACCTATCTGAATCAGTGATGACACCTCCAGTTCCGGTGCCCAAAAGAAAGTCACTCCTGGTTCAGGCGCCCAGGAAAACATCACTTCCAGTCCCGGTGCACAGAGTGATGTCAAAAGGACATCACTTCCAGTTACCTTACATCACTTCCGGTCTGATCACTTAAAGCCGCCATCTTTCCCAATCCTCGTCAGTTCTATCTTGGACTCCGTGCTATCAACAGCTCTGTATTATCTAAAAAACCATTTGCAGCTAGGAATATTATACAGGTGGCTGCCCCAAACCTTTTTGTGTGTGTTGAGTCTGTTCCTTTTCACAGTGGCTGGATGTCGGCAGGATGATGACCTCCTGGAGAGACTGGAAGTCAAACCTAAAACTATGCTTGACACACGCTACTAATCCAACAAAATATCAGATGGGTAAGTACTACTCCCGAGTTGCCAAGTGGGCGTCAGTTGGGGCATGTCAGGGAAAGCTTCAGTATGCTTCGACCCATCACCCTGTTAAAGGTCCGGGGAAAAATAGCCCCGGGACCCACAGGATAGAGCCAAGTCGTCAGGGAACACATTGAAGACTTATTATGGCCTCCTGGGTGTGGGGACTGCCCCTACATATCCCACGAAGGGCAAGCCTTTTTATAAAGGTGGGAGAAACCCAGGCTGGCAGGTGAGAAACATAATGGTCTGGACATTCAAACCTGCTAAGGCAAAAAAGAAACAGGCCATGGCTTTATGGGCTAAGGTGGTTGGTTGGCCACAACCTCATGAAAGGTCCAGCCATCAAATACCCTACATCACTTCTAGTCTGATCACTTAAAGCCGCCATCTTTCCCAACCCTCGTCAGTTCTATCTTAGACTCAGTGCTATCAACAGCTCTGTATTATTCAAAACATCATTTGCAGCTATGAATATTATACGGGTGGCTGCCCCAAACCTTTTTACTATATTTATTAATTTTATATATATATATATATATGCGGGCGGCACGGTGGCACAGTGGTAGCGCTGCTGCCTCGCAGTTAGGAGACCCGGGTTCGCTTCCTGGGTCCACCCTGCGTGGAGTTTGCATGTTCTCCCCGTGTCTGCGTGGGTTTCCTCCGGGCGCTCCGGTTTCCTCCCACGGTCCAAAGACATGCAGGTTAGGTGGATTGGTGATTCTAAATTGGCCCTAGTGTGTGCTTGGTGTGTGGGTGTGTTTGTGTGTGTCCTGCGGTGGGTTGGCACCCTGCCCGGGATTGGTTCCCTGCCTTGTGCCCTGTGTTGGCTGGGATTGGCTCCAGCAGACCCCCGTGACCCTGTGTTCGGATTCAGCGGGTTGGAAAATGGATGGATATATATATATATATATATATATATATATAGATAGATAGATAGATAGTGGGACATGGCCAGCCTTTTATCCTGGCCAATACCCCCAGGCCACCAGGTGGAGCCCTGCCTGCAACATAGAGGTGCCTCAAGTTCCAGCAGGGCATCATGGACAGTGGAATTTTTCATCACAGCCGTGCTGGATACCATGGGGGCCTCCAGGGGACGCTGCAGGAAGGCCCAGAGACTTTGGTTTCACCTATAACCCGGAAGTACGTCTTAGTCACGGCGACAGAGGGAATGACGTACTTCTGGGATGAAGAAGAGGACTTATCTGACCCGGAAGTGATAGGAAGTCACGTGGACTGAGGGATTGGAAACACTTCCGTGTCAAGGACTATAAAAGGACTGTGGGAGATCCCAGAGTTGTAGCTGAGCTGGGTGGAAGGGTGGCAAAGTGTCTGGGAGAATGGAGGATTGTTTATTGTAGTGGTTATTGTGTTTATATGATTATTGTGGAGAGGAGGGTGCTTTGTGCACATTACAGTCTGAATAAATATTATATTTGGACTTTTATCTGGCGTACAGTCTGAGGGTTCAAGGGAGCGAGAGCGCCCCCTGTCACTATATTATATAATATATACACACACATACATACATACACACGCATGCATACATATACACAGGTGGCTGGGGGTGGTACCCAGCCGGGATGCCCAGGAGGACCGGAGGAGAGCGTACGCCTCCCCCAGACCACGTGGGGGTGACCGCCCTGGTGGCTTTGGGGACCACGGAAACGGAGCTTGGAAGCTCAACCCTATAGGGGCCCAAGGGCACCGCCAGGGCGTGCCCCAATGCCTTTGGAGCCCTGGTCCTCAGCGCTTCCACCACACCTGGAAGTGCTGGGGGGGGGGAAAAAAAAAAGAGTGCTTGCTTCCAGGTGCGCAGCCGGCACTTCCGCCACACTGGGGAGTGCCAGCGGAAGATTGTCGGGAGGCACCTGGAGCACATCTGGGTGACTATAAAAGGGGCTGCCTCCCTCCATTTAATGGCTGGAGTCTGGTGAAAGAGGACAGAGCTCAGAGAAGAGGAGTGGAGGCGGACCAGAAGAGAAAGGCATTGTGAAAGGTCCTGGACTTTTGGGGCGATTGGTGCTGTGGCACTGGGTTGTGTGTTTCATCGTTGCTGTAAATAGTGTACATAAACGTGTGTTGGGTGACAAAACGATGTCTGCCAGTCTGTGTCTGGCCGGTTTCCCACAATATATATATACATATATTGGTTGAAATAGTTTACTGTCAAATAAATGCAGAGTACATGACACGTGTTTCGCCCTCATTCTGGGCTCATCAGGCGTACACACTCCGCTGCACTCCCTCTCGGGAATCGAACCTCGGACGTCAGCTCCGAGTGTGTACGCCTGATGAGCCCAGAATGAGGGCGAAACACGTGTCGCGTACTCTTTGCATTTATTTGACAGTAAACTATTTCAACCATTCTATGATCTGCCCTTCACAAACTGAGGGCACCGTGGCGGATGTTAGCAGATTGCTGGCCAACCACAAGCGTTACCTGGTAGGTAACCACCCATACAATCAGATTGTGACACAGACTTCGAATGCCGTGAATATACATTATATTATATATATATATATATATATATATATATAAAACCTCTTCTGCAGCAACTCAATTTAGGGCATGCTATGCTAATACAAGTCTTCAATACCAAGAGGAATGGGCACTTTATTCCAAAGTTTGAGTGCCTTATATCTAAAACCTAACCTAGTTTAATTTATCCCCAAAATATGAATGAGACTTGCATTTTGAGATTACATCTCATACAGCCAGAATATTAGGCGTTAATAACTTCTATAATATAAAGTTGAATTAAACTATTTGTTGCTTTATATGCCAAAATGAGGATTTTAAAATCTACTCTGAACTTAATTGGAAAAGACTTCTGAAACTGAATACAATACAATTTATTTTTATATAGCCCAAAATCACACAAGCAGTGCCACAATGGGCTTTAACAGGCCCTGCCTCTTGACAGTCCCCCAGCCTTGACTCTAAGAAGACCAGAAAAAGCTCCCCCCCCCCAAAAAAAAGGCAGTTCAAAAAGAGACCCCTTAACAGGTAGGCTGGGCGTGCAGTGGGTGTCATAAAGAAGGGGGTCAATACAATACAGAGAACAGAACAAAATCTTAATACAGTATAAAAATAAAAATTTTACAAGTACGGAGTAGAATAAATGAAATGGTCATACTGTTTAGTTCTAGATGCAGTCCGTTATATTTTGAATTAACTTTGGAGTAGCATTTCAAAATTCCTTTAGTAAAACATTGCAATACTCTACTTGAAAAAACCCTGCCCAGGGTTTGTTTCCTGCCTTGTGCCCTGTGTTAGCTGGGATTGGCTCCAGCAGACCCCCCGTGACCCTGTAGTTAGGATATAGCGGGTTGGATGATGGATGGATTTGTTGTAACAAGCACTGCTTTATCAACTGCCAGTTTCATATTCAACATGTAGTTACTTATTAGGTGACCCTTATTTTTAGTCTCCAACCTCATGTTTTCTTAATGTTCTGCCATTGATGGAAATTGGAAAACACATAAAACATTTACACAAGAGCCAGAAGAAAAGAGGGAATTGTTGTCCAAAATGTGCCAAGATCAAAAACTACATATCACAATGAAAATATACTAAAAATGAATTAGCTGGGTTCTTTTCAGTTAATGTCCACTTAAACACAAACATTTAATAACTTTGTTTCTATTTGCCAATAATGGGCACAATATGTCAGTTAATAAAAAAAGTGCTGTGAAGTACACATGCACAAATGGATTGGAATTTTGTTTGAGTACTTTTAATGTTTTAAGGTTTATGTGATGGCAGTAACTAAATTTGCAGGACAAAAACTTTCATGAGAACCATTATACTTTTAACATCCCATAAAACTTTGTTTACTGTGTGACATCAAAGTTACTCTAAACTCAATTGCACTGGTCAACCATTAACACTTTTTCAGGTGTCATAAATTAATAATGTTTTAAATTCTATGGCCCTAATAGAATATCCAGCAAAATTATGACAAAAAAAAAAAAAGTCAGATCATTCATCAATGTGCTGATAGGTAAGAGTTGCTTACCAAAATCCATCCCAATATTCTAAAACAACAATTTTCAATGTCCCTTATAAACAAGGATTCCAATGAGACATGACACTTTTCTTTTAAATTTCCAGTTCAGTGTAATAAATACTCCATCACTGTCAATTGATACAGAGGTATGTGCCCCCCTTGATGCAGAATTTCATAGAATTGAGCCAAATCAATTTTTATTTGACATACGTTTATTTGACATACAAGGCCCAAAAAGAAAGAATATCAATCACAGTCCAACAAACCCCAACTATTATTTAAATTTGTTAAAATTATGCACAGTCCAATATAGAACCTAATTTGAAAATCCAAAGTGTATACCAAAAAATGTAAACATAATCTAAAATAGCATCCAAAAAGATTCCCAAATACCAAATTCAGTAAATGAAAAGTAACAAAATTGAAGAATGTAAACCCTAGCCAAAAAAATTGTAGCAAAGGTAAAAAAAAAAAAAATAAAAAATAAAAACAAACAACAACAACACACTGTTGTGATTGGGAATCACAATGATGGTGAAACTGGGCATGAGGCCTCCAAAATGCTCCACAAAAAACACCTTGACCAACCTACCCAGAAGCTGGTTTCCAGCCTAGCAGGCCTCAAATATTGGAGACTAGCTTAAAAGTTCAAAATGTAAAGAGACATTACAAAAATATAACACGAATGTTCAAAAGAATAAAAAGAGTTGCATAAAAGGCAGTGCCAAACAAACAAGTCCGAAAACACAATTTTGAACAGAGCAGAGCAGAATCACCATTCATGTCAAAACCCAGTACATTTACAGGAAAACAATACTTACAAATGACTGCAAAGAGCTTCAGTACTCAACTGCTGGATTTCACTTCTAACTGGAAATAAATAGCCAGAAGGAGGACTCAACAGTTATAACATCAGGGTGGGCCTGATGGAGGTACATTTAAGGGGGCAAATAACAAATGAAAGGCGAATCTAACAGAATTAACATACAAATATGTAAAATAATGTATCAAAAATTACAATAAAACAGCAAATAACTATTAAGCAAGGGATAAAAACCCCTGGCTGTAACATATCAAAAAACAGTCAACAGTTTGCTGGTGCTCATGGAAGAGTCTAATCACAGCACCTGGGGCCTGTAATCTAATTAGAAGCCCAATGTGCTAACAATCATTAATATAATCAACAAAAGTAAGCAGGAAGATAATTAACTTAATACGACCGCCATTTGGAAATAATTACCAGTAATAAAATAATACACAAAATTAAAGCTAAAACAGAATAGACAGAAAAAAGATTAAAACAAATACAAAAGATACAAAAAACAAAATTTCAGAGAAGGCCACACAACAGAACATTACAAGCTGGGGTTGCTCCTAAAATCACATCCTGAATTAAGTTGTTCTTATCTAGTGCTAAAGCCTCAAATCATACTATATTTAAATAACAAGTTTACAAACAACCTCTGTTTTTAACTCAATCATTATTTATGTATGTTATTATTTATTTATTTTTATTGATTTTATTGAAATAACACAACATTCCATATAAATAGATCAATTTTACAAGAATAGGATTGAAAACAAATCATCTCCCACCCCTGAGAAAGAGAGCATGGGCAGCAGAATAAAACTTAAACCCAGTAAAAATAAGCAAATAGATACATTAATAAGTGAATATAGATAATGATGTATATTATTTTGGCAATATTAATTTTTTATAATATTCATTGTAAAACAAAATGTGTCCAAAGAACTGAAGCAATGCCATAATTTGATAAAATTACATAAGCTATACATATACTAGGTGCAAAAATTTAAATTCTGAAACACTGAGCACTTACAACCTGTATGTTCTGGTGTAATATTGAACACACCATGATAATCATAGCAGTCACAATTTATTACTTATTTATTGGCAATGGCGATTATTTAGTATAATAAAAATACGAACCTTGTATTTTAACTCATATCAAGTTTTATAAATAACTATAATATTGTTAGCAATGTTTCATGTATACAAAGTATAAATAAAATGTTCAAAGTAAGATGCCAGTGTCTTTGTTTTACATGAAGTTGTCTTTGCTTGATAGCAAAAGTAAATCAGAGTCTTTGCCTGACTTCCTTGTCTTCCATGGGTTCTTGATTTTCCTTTCAAAAGCTCAGTTTGCTCATTTTTCTGCTTTGGAACTTGTCACATAAAAAGCCAATTACTTTCACTGCAGTGTGTCTGCCTGCCAGACAAACCAGATTTCCTAATTGTGACAAATCATCTTATATATTAGGATCACCGTCAAGTACAACAAGGTAAGGGTTTGTGAATGGCTTATTATCAAAGAAATTGTTAAGTAAATGTTTTGATGGGAAGAAGACTTTGATTTATTATTTCTAAAGGGCCCTGCATGATAATTATGATACATAAAAGAAAGGAAAAATTAAAATAATAGCCAAGTACCTTAACACTATAAGGACATGTTGAAAAGTGTCAGATGTTTAAGGGCAGCAAACTGGAGCCTAGAGAATATCTACATTTTATTACCCTTTATTGTTCCCAATAAGTAGGAGTAACTGGATACATTTCAAAAGCGCATTTATGCAAGAGTGGCAAAAAACACCAAAATAACAAATAGACAAAACAAAACTCTCCTGCCACTCTGTGTTTTACTTTATAAAAAGTATTTATGCCTGAACGTTACCTGGTCCTTTTCACCATTTCTTTGTAATATTTTTCCAAAACTAGATACACAACCTCTGAACAGCAAATTTAAGTGCCAACTCACTTCCCACAGAAAAGCTGACTTTAATTTCTTTTAATCTGTATGTTCCTGTCCATGTACAGCAGTGAATTGACAAACCAACCTGTTAGTTATCAAGCCTTTCTGTTTTCTTTTTTTTTAATCTCTGGGTCCTCACAAAAAATACCAGGTTTTCAAAGCTTCATATGTAGAAAAAAATGAGAAAATATAACAATGCAATTTAATGTAGCATATACAGTGGACTCAGAAAATATTCAGACCCCTTAATTTTTTGTAAATTTTATTGTGTTGTAGATTTAATTTGAAATGGATACTTTTGTCATTTTATCAGTCATTCTGCACTCATTAATTCATAATGACAAAGTGAAAACATGTTTTCAGAAAGGTTTTTAAATGTATTAAACATCAAAAACTGAAATCTTTTATTCATGTATGTATTCAGAGCCTTAATTCAGCACTTTGTAGAAGCCCCTTTGGCAATAATTACAGCTTTACGTATACTTGAGTAAGTCTCTATGATCTTTATTTATACCTGGATTTGGTCAGTTTATCCCGTTCACTCAAATTCCATTAGATTGGATGGGAAGTGCCTGTAAACTGTCATCTTCAGGTTCCTCCAAAGATGCTCTGTGGGGTTTAAGTATGAGCTTTGGCTGGGCCACTCAAAGGAATCTAGAGATTTGTCCCAAAGCCAATCCAGTATTGGCCGTGTGCTTTGGGTGATTGTCGTGCTTCACTCCAAGATTACGTGATCTCTGAAGAAGGTTTTCTTCAAGGATCTGCTTGTATTTGGCTGCATCTACCCTATATATATATATACTGTATATATATATACGAGGGGGGACCCAAAAATAACCGGAAATATTTTTAAAACGTGTTTAATTTAATTTTCTGTACAAACTACAATTAGTCTCCTTCAAAGTACTCTCCATTGGCGGAAATACACTTATCTAACCGTCTATTCCATTGTTCAAAACATTTTTTAAATTCGTCTGAAGTAATGCCCATTAATGCTCTGGTTGTTTCTTGTTTTACCTCTTCGATGTCAGCAAAACGCCTTCCTTTCAAGTCTTTTTTCATCCGAGGGAACAAAAAGAAATCACACGGAGCTAAATCCGGTGAGTAGAGTGGGAGATTCAGGGTTGTCATACAGTTTCTTGCAAAAAATTGGTGAATGATGAGAGCAGTGTGAAATGGAGCGTTGTCATGATGAAAGAACCAATCGCCCGACTCCGACAAATCAGGGCGTTTTCTTCTCACACTGTTGTAACCTACTTTTACAAAAAAAATCACTGAACACAAGCACAACCTTCCAGACTGATGGCACTTGGCAGACTGACTTGTGAGGAGTGTAACTAGATCGCCCTAGCGGCCCAACCACGTACTACAAGTACCAACCTAACAACAACAAAATTCCAGTTATTTTTGGGACCCCCCTCGTATATATGTAATTTTAGGAACAAGTCATTGTTTAAGGCTCTGAATACTTACATGAATAAAAGTTTTCAGTTTGTGATGTTTAATAAATTTGAAACATTTCTGAAAACATGTTTTTCACTTTGTCATTATAAATTATTGAGTGTAGATTGATGGATAAAATGAAAAATGCATCCATTTCAAATTAAATCTACAACACAATAAAATGTGCAGGATATTCTCTCTCCAACATTTTTAAGAAAGGAAGTACATTTCACAAAATAATTTTACATGCCGGAGCTGCTAGTGGATAAATCTACACAAATAAATCATTAATTACGACTCCTTTTTCTAAATGATTAACACCAGATCAACAGAGCTCAAAAATAATACAACTGATCTACACATCACAGAGGTAGACATAATATTGTCATATCCTATAACTTCACCCACCAAAAACATCTCACTCTCTAAAGGCATAAAAATACTTTAAAATGAGTTTCATACCTTGCTGGCAAGTCATCTGCTGCAGACTTGCGGCCATAGTGACCACTGTGACTTAAAGCCACACAACAGGTATGTAGCAAACCATTTCTACCAACACTTAGAAGGGGAAAAAAGTAGGAATACTACTCTCATTTAAAGATAAATGAGATGAGTAATTAAAAGGACCAACACATACCTCAGTCTCCACTGTCACATCGCACCTCTACCACCTATGCCAGGACAAACTCCCAACATGCACAGCAATAGTGCAACTGGAAAGAAGTACATAGATAAGATAGGTAGATTTTTTTATTATTAAAATAATCTTTATTTAGTCAAATAACAAGACAAATATGAAACTTCAATATATTCACTTGACATACAATAAAGAAAACTGCATTCCTAACAGTATAAACATATACAGTATGTTGTCACACACGTGTGATTAGGAGGCAGCTAAAGGTCTTGAGTAATTGTAATGCTACATCAGACCAGGGGGTGGTGGATTGTGCTGACTGTCTCTCTCAGTTTCTTGCAGACCATTCCTGGGAAATCCTGGCAGGTTCTGTCACCTCTGTTGACATCACTTCTGGTCCCGGCACCTCTGATGACGTCACTCCCGATCCCGAAGACGTCACTTCTGGTTCCAATATAGATTTCCTCCACCAGCCCTTAAAACATATTCAGTTCTGTTTTGGACTCAGTTGTGTAAACTACTTAATCATTTTCAACCTTTTGCAGCCAGGATCATAATATACAGGTGGCTGCCCCAAACCTTTTTGACTGTCTGGAGTCTTTTTGTGACAATGTATACACACATATATTCATATATATTCCTATGCATACATAAATATTTTCCCTTTCTTCAAATGAATTCTATGAACCACACATTGTATCCCCACAAACTGTTTATAATTAATTACCACCATTACAACCCAAGTACATGCCTCCTACTCCGCTCATTAATTCAGGTAATATCTGATATATATTAGTTACTTCACCACTATTACCCCAGTACATGCCTCCTACTCAATACCTACATTCAAGCAATTGCTTGAAAAATTCAGAAAAGAAAATTCATAATTAACAAAAATCAATAATTCTCATGTATAAAATGTAAGCAACCCCCTCCTCCTTGTCCTTTACCCTCTTACATTCCTAATATAACTTACCAGTTCAATAATCAACTCATCCCCTGAGAAGAACACAGCACTTGTCCTGCTCAAAATTTACCAAACATTATATAATAGATAGATAGATGTACGCAGAATGTGGTATTGCATTGTCTTGCTGGAAAATGAATAGGAGTCCATGGACGAGATGTTATATCGAAGGCAGTGGTTATTGTTCCAAGATCTGTGTGTACTTTTCGGCATTAATGGTGCCTTCACAGAAGTGCAAGTTACTCTGCCCTGGGGCACTGACATAATCCCATACCATCACAGACCATGACTTTTGGACATGTAACTAATAATAGTCTGGATGATCCTTTTCTTCTTTTGGGGGCATGATGTGCATTTCTCCAAAAAAAAAGACCTGAAATATTGATTTGTCTGACCACAATATGTGTTTCCGCCGTGTGATGGTCCATCCCAGAAGACTCCGAGCCCAGTGAAGTCAATGGTGCTTCTGGACACTGTTAACATATTGCTTCTTTTTTGCACAGTACAGTGTTAACCAGCATTTGTGAATGTAACTCATTTTTATGTTTGCCAAATCACTACTGAGAACTTCTGCTTATTTAATTTACTGATAAATGAAGGTTGTTAATGCAATGACATCTGAGGAATTGGATATCATGGGCAGTCAACTTAAGTTTGCACTTTTGCCCTTTACAGTCCAAAAATTCTTTTGATTCCTTGATTCTTTTAATTATATTATGCATTGTTGAGGATGAAACATCCAAATCCCTTTTGATCTATCCTTCAGAAAAAATGTTCCTAAACTTTGGAACGATTTTCTCACTCATTTATGGGAAACTTGTCAGTCCTCGGCTCAGCTTTGCTCTTAAAGGACTAGTCTTTTCATATACCAAAACATATACATGCACCTACTGAGCATCATCTGTTTCTACTCACGTCATTATTTTCATTTCTCAACTCATTATCTGGCCCTAAATTGCTCCATCCCAACTTTTTTGGAATGTGTTGCAGGCCCTCAACAGAAAAAATGAATGTATATTTATAAAAAAAACAAAATTATTGATTTTTGTTAATTATGAAGAAACAAAGTGTGTTCAGCTTTCTGACAAGTCCCGCGGACCGGGTTCAGATCCTAACTCAGTCACTGTTTGCGAGGAGGTAGCATGTTTCTCTCTGGCTCCATTTACATTTTCATAAAGTCATGAAAAACTGTTGACTGAATATGAGTGAGTGTGAATGTTTAAGCAAGTACACTATCTACTATATAATAAAACACTAAGGTCTGTGTGTCCAGTTCCTCTGAGCAATCTGATTGGTCAGTTCGGCTTTGTTGATGCGACCGAAAGATGAAGTGCGAGTGTGAGACAAACCAGGAGAAGTAAAGGCATACAAGGTATGCTGAGTGAGCCTCCTTCAAAGATGGTAAGTATAAAACTGGATAGGAGGTGAGAAAGGTGCCTCAAAAATAATGACATAATCTGAGAAGCAGGCTTTATGGGAATGTGCTTTAGAGAGGGAGCACTGGTGAAGCGAACAAGAGATTTTTATTATCTGTCTTTGACAAGTATCATGGCTAGAGCTCTGGGTTTGGTTCTCTCTTTGCACACAGCACACTTGAGGATTGGCTCCACCTCCTTAATTCTCTGTATTGTATTCTAGTTAATAGATGGATAAATGTTTTTGCATGAATTTGGATAAATATTTTCTGTTACATTTTGAATTTTGAATGAATACAAAAAATACAATAATCCTTCTTCTTGTATTGTTTATCAGAATTTTAAATCATATGTCTAAATCTTTTTATCTTATGAGAAAAATGCAACTAATTGTGCATTTGTTTACATTAAAAAAAAAGAAAAAGCATAATCAGGTCTTTAAAGTTTACAGATTTGAACTTCACTTTATCTTTTTCTTGGTCTAACTGACCTGTCTTGCTTTTACTGAAAACCATTAAGGAATGATGCTGACAAGAAGTCAGAATGCTCTTGCAGTTAACCAGACATCATTTGCAGGAAACTGGCCGATTACCAAATGAGAGTAAAAGCTGTAAAAGAGCATCATCATTATAGACTGAAAAAGGAATTCACAAGTAGAAAATTGTTTAGTTGGCCATTCCAACAGTGTTTTTAACACACTTGCTGTGGCACTGCCAGAGGCAGTTTTCCATATTTATTTTGTACACTGTACTGTAAGTAAGAGTGGAAAATACATGGCATGAGGCTCATCAGATGAAGCAGCGTGGCCAGGGCACAACTGCTAATGATTATTTTGTTGTAAATTTAATTCCAACCGTTTGCATTTCCTGCATAGGTTGGGCCTTATTATCTTTCAGCCATGAGTGCCCTTTTTTCTTTTAATTAAAAGCTTGTGTATCCAACCACATTGGACATTTAGGAAATAATCTGGATTACTGCACTGCAAGATCAAAGCAGGAATTCAATTTACTGATACAAACCATATCATATTCAACAAGAAAAACATTACACACTGCCAATATAATAATTATAGCTAACTTGTAATTTTATGAGGAATCCATCACAAGGAGAAGCAGGCTCAAAAAAATTAGCCTCATCTTTCCAGCTAATTGTATCAAAGTGATTAACTGTAATTAACTATTACTCAGTTTAATTAGCCCCAATTTTACCCCATTTTCTTCATGGATACCAGATGTTCTTTAGTCACATCTCATTTTAGTAACTGGCTGAACAGCTGCAAAGCAGCTCCTTCATAGTAGCACCCCAGTCTGCATTACTGAGGATATACAAAGTGCCAGGGCTAACGCTGAACAATTACATTTGCATTGATAATAACAATTTTTTGTTACTGTTGTTTAAAATCAACAGTCAATGCATGCCTAATTATGGTCACAGCTGGAAGCTCGCGATTTAAAAAAAAAAATCTAAATGAACAAGGATGTTGTATTAAAGAAAGCAGAGGAATTACATTTCTGCTGGGAATTACTCCTGACTAAATTGCTTGTTTGAGTGACTAAATTATGCACCTTTATAAATAGGTCTTATCAAGAGAACTGAAACATAAATACCAAAGCTTTTAAGTATTCAACCAGTAATGACTTTGCTTTCTATTTTAAAAGTTAAAAACATAGCGTCCATTAAATATTGCCTTTGGTGAAGACAATAAATTGAGACATTTGTGTTCTCTATGTCAATCACTGATACCAGACATACGGATAAATTTCAAAAAAATCAACATGAGCTCTTTTACAGTATTTTTTGAATCTAAGCTTTTATGTATCAACTTGACCCATATGTTGTCTAATTGCATTCTTGTGACCTTAGAAATTTTCTGCCAAGTTTTTTAACTTACTCTGAGAGTCCATGTTTGAGAGCATGACTTTCCCACTTATGTTACTAAGATAAAGGACACAACATGAAACATTTTTTATGACTCCAATATATTATGTGGAAGCTCAGATAACAATGTGTCTGAAGTGACAATTTCCTATTCTCTTGCAGAAGTACTGACATTTTTCATTTTGCTGTTCAAAGACTCAAACCAGATCGCCTTAATATGTTACAGCTATCTCATTTTTATTTATGCTTCAATATGTGACCTGCTTGCAACCAAAAGTCAATTTATTTAAAACATAAGACTTTAAGCAAAACTTGGTCTCTGAGCTATTTTTATTCGTTTTGGCATTTTATTTGGATAGTATAATGACAGAGGTCTATGTTATTGTCTGTTTCTTAATAATAGAAGAGATACAGTAGATTAGCTTTTTATAATCCTATAACATTACAACATAACATATCTTTATATATAATATGCTACCGTGGCTGTTTGTTTGTCTGTCCAGGATTTTAAATCACCTTTAGCTTGCAAACTGTTTGACTTATTGACCTGAAATTTGGTACACATATACTATGTGACATCTACTATCCACTTTCAGGGTGATGATTGACCTCCAAGGTTATTCCTCTTTTTATTTTTGTTTTATTTTATTGTAGAATCAACTCTCGGCAGTGGCCAGCAGGGTGGCTGTGCGGCACATGTGTACGGGCGCCGTTCTTATTCCCTATCACCTTCGCCGTCACTTCCCCTACCACTTCATATCTTAAATCATTCTTGAGGCAGATTGAACACTTATGTGCCAACTTAAGTGAAAAATTATGGAAAACATACTAAGTAATTGCAATCACAAACACTGACTTAATCAGTTTTAACGTGAAAAGATGCCGACAGAAGAAGAGAAGAAGCAGGCCGCTAGGGTGGAGATAAGAAGAGCTGCTCAAGAAGCAGCAAGTGCATCAACCTCTGAGCAAATGAATGCTAAACGTACAGAGAAAGAGGATGAAAACTTTGAATGCTCAAGTCAAGTGTGTTTACTGGATGTTATCGTGCAGTATACCATTACTGGTAAATATATATTACAAATTATAACACTCTTCAGTACGCCAAGCTTTTTCTCGTTAGCTGTCCAAATATATTTCACAATATTTTCTTAAAGCCTTCAATCCTGCGTCAGCCCCAAAACTTTTTTTTTTTACTAAATGCATACAAAGTGGTGCTATTTTGAAATAATTTTCCACTTGTGCAAATGTCATATGAAAACTAAAACTTTCACTATCTTGTATCATAGCAAATGTGCATAGTCTAAGTACACTAAATCTGCAACAGTTCAATGAGGTATTGAGCAGAACTGAGGAAAACAACCTTTCACATGCAACATGTGCAAGATGAATGCCATTTGCTTATCCATTGTGCATTATTGTGCCAGTCTGATGGAATATTTAGATTTAAAACAGACATGATAAAATAAATAACACTAATGATTAGTGCAAAATATTTGCATGTTGATTTTTTTCTACTTGGTCAATGGGTAGACAGATAATGCTACATGGAGACTTTAAAAGAACCGTGTAACTGTGTGCTTAAAAGCTACATGTATTACAAAGCAGCCATGCCAACTGATAATGCCAAGTAAATTAACCTGTGCACCATAGGCTGCTGAAAGCGGATTTGCATGTGGAAGATTTAGCCAGTGTGGACTTCAAGATCAGAATATAGCTGGCACAATGAAACACAATGTATGTAATCAACTAAAACCTTTTTGCTTGATCAGCATTATCGATGTGATATTAACATGTTTTTTACATCTATTTCTGTCTCTATAGCAGTCTTTATTCTTAGGAATATGCTTCTAAAGCTTAATTTTAATTTCAATGTGTTTTGAAAAAGTTTTCATTTTTTTCAGGTTGTTTTTCATTGTTTGTGTGGTGCTCTTGGATACACAATGTGATCACAATCACTGCACTACTGACATCAAGTAGTGCTAGGTTTTGTTTCGACTTCACTTTCAGTTTTGACTTTTGCATCTCTTCTGTCATCCTTTTGCTCTTGGTTTCTGTCAATTTCATAGTTCTGACCTTTTCCCTGTTGTAATTTCTCCATTTTTTGTTTTGTATCTACTGGTTTCTTAAACTGCTCACAATAATCCTTGGCATGCTATACCTTAACTATCAAGACAACTGAGAATTTCAAAGATCTTGAATGTGTTCCCACACAGTCTTCTCTGCTGGAGGTTAAAGAGAAATTCTCATAGCCTGCCAGACACAAAAAATGCAGTCACCAAAGTTCTTTACAATACCTTGTGGAGAATGTCATCATTGATTAGCTAAATGTATGGTGACTAAATTTAAGGGAACGCATAAAGAGGATGAAAGAAAATCAGTAGACTTGTGTGTCTACCTGTCTGAAGAACTATGACCCCAATTTGAACATCAATTTATTCCAGTTTTTTTTTTTGACCAAACTGCATCTTTGTCCTGTGCACATTTACATAAATGCAACAGTTATTGTTGGTGGCGTGCTTGTGCACTTTCTACACCGCTGTCAACAAATGAGAGAATATCTTATATGGGGTGTCACAAACTTGACTCAGAGTCATAGAAAGATTTGGGGCAGCCACCCATGTATTTGGTTTCCTGGCTGCAAAGTCGTAAAGGGTATACAGCACTGACGTGCACAAAACCGAGTCCAAAACAGAACTGAGAGAATAGGGAAAAGGTTGAGGCTTTTAAATGGGAAGACAGGAAGTGAGATCAAAGGGGTTGGGCTCTTGAAGGTCTTCAGCCATAGGTTTGAGCCCGGACGTGACATCACAGGGGCCGGAGCCGGTAAGGTCTCCTTCCTTAGGCTTGGTCCCGGAAGTGACGTCAAGAGGGCCAGGTGGAATCTCCCGTGAATGGTCTACAGGAAAGGGAGAAAAAGAGTCAGTGCACTCTGCCACATCCCGGTATGACTCGGAATTGCCCTTACTCAAGCCCTTTAGCTGCCTCCCATGCGCACGTGTGTGACAGGGGCTATAATCCTTTGCAGTCCTCTCTGAGCTTATTTTACAGTTCATTGATTCATATTCAACTGCATTTGTAATAAGCACCTTGAGATTGGAAAAGGCACTATAAAAATAAAATGTATTATTATTATTATGATTATAGCCTAAGATATTCATCCATCTTCCAAACTCACTTACCTAGAGCAAGATCATGGAAGCCTATCCCAGCAAACATCAGGGCATCAAAGAGTGAGCACGCACACACAAGTGGGTCAATTTAGCAACACCAGTCCCTCTAACCTACACAGCTTTGGACTGTGGAAGGAAACTGGAGCACATAGAAGAAAATCCACAAAGACATGGGGAAAACATGATAACTCTATGCATGGAGCACCTGGCACATGAACCCCAGTCTCCTTATTGTGAGTCAACAGCGCTACCACTCTACTACCACTGCACAGAGCCTGGAAGATGATATTGTGTTAATGTTGACCCTTAAATGCCTTTAAAATATAAGCCTTTCTCAAAATGTACCTTTTCAGGAGTTTTATGTGGAAGAGGTTTGAATAAAAACACTAACGTCATAACAGTACACAGGCAAAGATCAATTAAGTGGGCAAAATTTCTTTTATTGGGCAAAACAGAAATCATAGTCAAGAAATCAGTTCATTAATTTTAGAAGTTCTCAGCACAATGTCTCTATTCTTGTGTTGTTCTTGTCCTTGTTTGGAATCTCTGCCTTTTGACCCATGCATTTTCTATTAAGGTTTGTCTGTTGATCCTGATTTGATTTTGGTTGCTTTCATTTTTGTTCCTTTTTGTTATTGCTTGCTTTTCTTGTTAAGAAACTTGCTTCATTTTGCATTGGATAAGAGATTTCACAGTTTCCTCCTTCTCCATTTTTGTTAATGGTTCATTATTTAAAAATCTGAGCCCTGTGTAGACCAGGAAGCCTGTCTTGTGAGTTTGGGGCCAGCTTGCCCAGGGCAAGACCAATTCAGTGGGCCCTGGCCTAAAAATAAGGGCTGGCCATTTGTAGAGTTTTTGGATTTCCTCTCCTTTTTTGTGCTTCGATGCGGTGGATATCGCAACAAGGATGTTATCAAAAAGAACAGTTTTAAAATTTTCTCTGCAGCTACTCTATTTATTACCATGATATATTTTTCTATTTAGGTTTTCTGAATTTGTGGAATTAAATTTTATAATTGGTATTCTTATCTTAATACATAATTTGCCAGCCTCCTCACTCACTCACTCACTCACTCACGTCCGTCCGAAGCTGAATGCACAGTCGCCTTCTGCGCACGTCCGAAGCCGAATGCGCAGTCACCTTCTGCGCAGCTGCCCGAAAAACCTTACGAGACAGACATCGTGGCAGGCGGCGGATTTACGGCCACGAAAATACAAAGAGAAAGGCGACTTCGACCGACATCCAACCCCAACATCGCGGCAGGCGGTGGATTTATGGCCGCAAAAATTCAAAGAGAAAGGCGACTTCGATTAAAGCTCTAGAGGCCTGAAAGGTGATTTCGAATACAGCTCGAGGCCTAATTACGCATTCTGATTCAATTACGCATTCATTCAATACACCTATATCAGGTTTGTGGTGCTTTTGCTTATTACTATTCCACTCGTGCCCGTTTCATCTTACGTTGTCGAAACGGGCTCTTTGTCTAGTCTGGAATAATTTTCAGTTTGTTTAAAGTGGTTTGCATCGTGGTATGCTGCTTTTTTGTTTTCCTTATGGGTGCCATTATTTTCAGCGGTATTGTTTGTCGTTGCTATGCATATTGCTACCATATAACAACATTATGAGGAACATTAATTTCAAATGTACATTAGTTATTTTATTCATTACGTACAAAGAAAAGTAGCTTAATATGTTATGAAGTTACTTATTATAAAATGTAATGTGTTAAAAACAGTGTATTATTTTTGTGTTACTTTTTCTTCTTTTGTATAAAAAAACTGCATATTTCACTTTGTTATTAAATCGTACGCCCATATGAACCTTCATGAAACTGACCAGACACACAACCACATTCAATCTTTTTTTTTTTTTTGTTCTTTATTTCGTCTTATACGATTTCTCGTATTAGAAATTTGTTAGTTTTCGCATACCCCTTGGGGTCAGAGCGCAGGGTCAGCCATTGTACAGCGCCCCTGGAGCAATTACAGGTTAAGGGTCTTGCTCAAGGGCCCAGCAGAGTAGGATCTCTTTTGGCAGAGACGGGGATTCGAACCGGCAACCTTCAGGATACCAGCGCAGATACTTAGCCTCAGAGCCACCACTGTTTTATATGAATGATAGTACACCTGGGTTGGATCCTGAGAGGGACACACTCCTCAGAGGGCCGAGACTTGTCTGAGGGGACAGGAATACCTGAAGGAGCCATCTACAAGACTTTAGGGACTTTCAAAACTTGATGTTTTTTTGGAAGAAATAATTGGATATTACTGGCAAGCTTTGTTGGGCTGAATGACCTGTTCTCATCTAGAGTGTTCTAATGTTCTATAAAAAGCAGCTCCTTGAACAGCAGGGGTTCCAGACACAGGATGTAGAGAGTACTTTGATCGCATCTCCTGGCTGTCAAAACCCATTAGCTTCTTGCCTTACACCAAGTCCTGTTGTGATGATCATTGGCTCCATGTGACCATAAACTGGACAGATTAAATATATCCCCTGGGCAGATGCTGGGTAAAATGTATGCCTATAACTTTTGGTTAGTTCTTTTTTTCGCTTGATTGCTTGCTACACATGTGCTTAACCTCCTGCTCTCTAGCAGTCACCTCCACACAGTCAAACCACGTTTTAAAAACTATGTTGCTCTGACAACACAAAACTTGTGATGCTGTACGTATCAATCAAAGACAGAATGTTTGACTCATATTTTAAATGTCCATGTTGTGTGAAATACCACAAAAAAGCATTTGAAATTAAAATAAAGAAAAATCTAAGAAAATAATTAAATATATTAGCAAGGTAATGATAAGGTCAATGCATTGAATGAAGTATTTTTTTAATTATCTGTAAAATATGTTTGGTGTTCTAAATTTTACTGAGTGCATCAAATTGGAAATGTTGTATTTGTTACAACACATTATCAGTGAATGCATTTGGCCATACCATTCTTAGTCATGGTGTCTTCTTGTTGCTCTGCAATGACATACATAGAATGCTTATAAAGTAGCATGTTTGCATTTTTCCACCACTTATTGTTCAAAACTAGAGGTTGCTTCTTGATCTGTAATCTGTCTCCTGTTACCTATTTCCAGCTTTCATTCATTTCAGATTGGCCTTTGTATTCATTTGACAGCTACCTTTTTCTTGTGGCGGACTTTTCACTTTTGTTTAACCATATTCCTGCATAACGCCATATCAAATACTGTAAACTGAATACACTTTGGTGCGCATCATTAGGCAAATAGTATAACATGCCTGAGGAGTAACTCAGTTTTGTGACAATTAACTGTTTTCTAAAAAAAATCCCATTTTTAGTCATAGGGGTGGGATTGTGTGCATGAGAGCTGACAACCAATGAATGCCCATCCAGAGGTACAATGCATATAATGCAGCGTGAAGGAATTAGACACACCGAGGCTTTGGACCTCCCAAACAGAAGATTGGCCTGTCTGCCTGATGCCCAATGTTTTATGTTCCACGACATAATGGGGAAAAAAGAAAATAAATGCCAGAGATTGCTGCTGAACTTACCATACCTGTTAACTTTTTGTACAGTATGGGCTCTGCCAGGGAGACACTATTGGCTGTTGGCTATTGGATTTGAGGAACCATCTTCTTGCCACGTTCAACCAAGGTCAGTTCTAAAGTTGGGGTAGCAATACCTTTTTTCATAATATATCAGGCTAGACCTATGTCTGTCAACGTTGTAGTACCTGCACACTTGAAACATCTATTGGTCTTAGAGGGCCAGGTTTCCATCAGTCCAATATGCTCCTTTCTGTGCTTTAGTGGCACATAAGTCTTTCTGACAGTGAAATCTGCTGGGTTACCTTCTATCTAGCATCCTGTGGGAGTACTGCATTCTCTTATCCAGGTCATCTTTCTTATGCTCATGTTGCCTTTCCATGGAATGTGGTATTCATACCTCCACAGTGATCCCATTGCTTCCATACTTGCATAATTGAGGGTAACCCCTGCTGCTAATATGTCTCTCTGTCTTAATCTTCCCTAGGACTTCTGTTTGTCTAATGTACTATACTGGTGTCATCTACCACCTCTTGTCAGTTGTGTACTCTCTTGCACCTTTTAGTAGTTGTAGTTCCTGGATATCTGTTTAAATTCAGGCATTGTGGAGGGCAAAAATATGTATTCTTCCTACGCTTGCTTACATTTCATAGAAATATGTTATAAAAAGGAGTTTGAAAATGATTAATGCCTCTTACATGTTAGCATGTTGCAAAACAGAAATATGTGAGAATCTCTTTCTTTATAGACAAGATGTACTGTATTATGTGCATTCTTTAAATTAGTAAAGTGAATTTATATTGGCTAAGAAAGTTAAACAATGGCATTACAGAATTAGACAAATTGTATACAGTAGCTGGTTATTAAATGTGTGAAGCCTCTGAAAAAGCACATATTGATTTCCTCTTAAATGAAAGGCTCAAAAGGTAATCACTTGATTTGCAATGTACAAGTCAAAGTGTTTTATATGGCTAATGAATGTGTGAGCAAATATGCATTTTAATGTTATATTTTTAGTATGGAGAAACAGTAGGGGGAAAAAGTCAAATAAGCACCAGCAAATTGTATAGAGAAGCAGTTGAAGGAGAAGGTATAGCAGGTTAAAAGCAAAACTTGCATATACAACACACTGTAAGCTTGCTCATGTGACCCACATTAATCGATCACACTCATTTGCCTTGACTGTTTGGTGTAATAAATTGCTTCAATTATAAAATGCAGTGGCTGCATGTCACATATGTGTCACTACTTTGCTGGCATTTTTCCAACTCTAAAAATATTTTTAATGCTAGCAATAAGAATGCTATACAGAAGGTCATTCAGCCTAGGCAAGCTGCTTGTTATTTTCTCCTTCTCTTGATCAGTTATTTTCAAAACAACTGACATGTCTAAAAACAGGGAATGAAGAAAGGAGCAAAAATATACTCAGAAACCTCATTCTCCATCATAATGAATACCCTTGGCATAATAAATCATAGAGTAGCTACTTGTAAAAAGCTCCAGCTTCTCAGCCTCCGTTTTTTGGCCTAGCAGGAGAATCCCTAATTGACTTTATGTTGCATAATAAGCCATAGTTTCATTCTGTCCATATCCACTTTTGATGAAAATGTAATTTGTGCAGTAGCACCCCATTGTATTAAGCAAAAACCTTTAGCTAATCTTGGCCTTTAGACAAGTGTATTGAGCTTTAAAGGCTGATTAATTCAACATAGATTACTTTTGTTAGGACTTCTCCAGAAGAAGGGCCAGGGGCCTCATGTATAAAACCTTGCTTAGATTCCACACAAAAATTTTGCTTACGCATGAAAGGCAAAAATGCCATAAACACAAATGAAATTAGATTTATAAAAATGTATGTATGTCATGTGTCAAACCAAGTTCCTTAAAACTATGCATATATGCATATGCTTATAGCCACTCCCCGTCATCATCTGTCATGATGTAATCATTATGACAATGGATGTCGCTATACCAGCGCTTAACCCAGCACAGACAGACACAAGAGATACACTTACACAAGTTCACGCTTTTTATTGTCTTCTTTTCCAATTCAGTACAGTACACACAGTGCACAAACTCCAATAAAGCTCAGTCCCTTTCCTTCTACTCTCTCTTCTTTTCTCTTTGGCCGCCTCCTCTCCTCTCATCGCAAGTTCTGTCCTCTGCCTCCCGACTCCGGCTCCCTGAGTGGAGTGAGGCGGCCCTTTTAATAATTCACCCAGATGTGCTCCAGGTGCTCCCTGATGACCTTCCTTCAGCACATCCTGGTGTGGCGGAAGTGCTGTATGGGCACTCTGGGTGTAACTGCTTCCTAGTCTGGCAGCACTTCCTGGTGTGGCGGAAGTGCTGCATACCATGGCTTCTGTACCATATCCAGGCGCCCCTTGGCGGTGGCCACGGTCCCCACAAGATTGATCTTACAAACTCTGTTTCTGTGGCCCCAACACCCACCAGGGAGGCTAAATTCTCATGTTCCAGGCGAGGCACTGCTCCTCTCCCAGTCCTTCCATCCTCCAGGAGTCCCAACTAGGCATGAGCCCCAGCCGTTTGCAACACCATATATGGCGTAAAAATTTTGTATATTCACAATCTAATCACCATATAAATTAGCCCATGTTCTTGAGCAACGTCCTTGTTACAAATCATGGATGAACAGAGAAAAAAAAAAAAAAGCAGAAAAATTAACTGAATGTGATCTAGTGGTATTACTGACTGAAGTTCACAGTAGAAAAAGCATTCTTTTTGCATGTCTCTCTGCGGGAGTCACAAATGAAAGAAAAAGCCAAGAGTGGGGGCAACTGAGTGCGGAGAGCAATAGAAAGGTGAGATCATGCAGTGCCCAGACTGCCGCCAGTGCACAGCATGAATTGTCACAGGCTATATGCTCAGAACTACACGATATTAAGAACATTCTTAAAGTGTAAGCTTCAATCTGGCAATACTAGTTTCTTGTCTCTTGTGCGTTCAATGTACAACATTCAAATGACTTTGAATTGCCAAATGTGCCCTATGTTGTGCAGTACTACACAAGGCATCAAAATGCAGCAAACCTCTGTGAGGCTGAACAGCGATGTGCCGCCTGTGGAGTGCAAACATTTTCACCTATCTTTTAATGAACCAATGATCGTTCTATTACTGATTGCATCTGGAAGGGGCTTTCATTATATCTCCTCTCTTGTGGTATACTCAATATCACCTGAAAGAAAGATTATACAAGTTGCCTGTAAATTACTAAACTTAATTGCAATCCTATCAATATTGATATCCTACCATCACACACAGCATGCCCCACACCACTATTTGATAAAATAAAGGAATCATGGGTTGATCTGTGCAACAATTTGGGATTAATAAAGTATCTATCTATCTATCTATCTATCTATCTATCTATCTATCTATCTATCTATCTATCTATCTATCTATCTATCTAATTTTAATCAGATACATTTGAGCATCATAAATTCTTTCTGTGATGGTGCCATTATTGCAACATGTGAGAAGTAAATTGCACCGATTACATTAGCAAAATCAAGTCAAGTTGGGGAGCATGCACTGGTACAGTGCGTTGCCGCACCCACTACACGACGAAACTACTTGGGATCCTGGTTGGCAACCCCCCAGGCAGACACACGGTCCAGTCCCACCCTCTAGAAATGACCCTCTATCTGCCGCAGCCAGATGTTTGTTGGGCAACCCCTTGGCCTTGTCCAGCCACTCGGGTCCTTAACAATGAGGATCTTACGAGCTGAATCACCCTCAGTGAAACACACCACATGGCCGTAGTGCCGTAACTGACACTCCCTCACAATGCAGGCAACGTGCCTCATTCGGGACTCCATGAGCAACCGCTCATTCAACACAAAGTCAAACCAATGGTACCCAAGGATTTTCCGGAGAGACACAGTACCAAAGGAGTCCAGCCTTCGTCTCAGGTCACTGGATAACGTCCATGTCTCACAACCATATAGCAAGACAGGAAGCACCAGTACTCTAAAGACTTGGACCTTCGTCCTTTTGCATAGATATCGGGACCACCACACACCCCTTTCCAGCGACCTCATGATCACCCATGCTCTCCCAATCCGTCTACTGACTTCATAGGAAGTCACCAAAGACATGAATGGTCTTTGTAGGTAAGTAAACCTTTCGACAAGGTCGACACTCTCTCTGCAAACAGACACTGTTGATGGCTGTGCCCAAGAGGTCATTACAGACCTGGATCTTGGTTTTCATCCAGGACACTCGGAAGCCCAGATGCTCAGACTCCTCGCTTATCTCTCGAGCGCCCCGATCGGAGCCTCCATTGACTCCGCGAAGATCACAACATCGTCAGCAAAGTCAAGATCTGTGAATCTCTTCACCAACAGATGCCCCACAGCCCCAAAATCAGCAATCGCTGCAAATTGTCTTTTAATCTCGACTTGACAGTAAGGATATTGCATATATCTGGTATCATCTTAAGTATACATATCATCCCATACATGTGGCATAATGTAGCTCAAGGATGACTGCGAGATTCCTGGATGTTCAGCCAGTTTGCACTGAAAAGTGTTAATCTTCAAATACACTATGGTTCTTAAAACCTATAATGGAACATAGATTGCGTGATTTCTGCATGGTGGTCTTTGTAAGGTAGGCTCCAATTCAGCACACAACTTCAACAGGAAATGACTCAAAGAAGTCAGACATGATCATGGAGCAAAAAATCACTGTGATCCCTGAAAACTTTCTATAGCATGTTGTTAGCAATATCCTACAGAAGAGCTAATGCTGATATTGCCAGTTATGTTGTACAATACACTGCACACTCTTTTAATAGTCAAGATAGCTACACACTAAAAACAACTGATATTAAGTGCATGCATTAGGCGTTACTACCAACACTGAAGACAGCTATATTGACAGAACATGTCAGTTAACAATGATATAATTAATTCAAGAATATCAGATGTGACAGACGCATTATTAAAATGTGCAGTGAAATTAGATTTTCTGTTCACTTCATTCTCCTTCCACCTAAAATGCTAACACCAAAAATGTATCTGTGTACAATTTAAGAATGGTTGATTCAGTCATATATTTAAGCCAATTTCCACATCAAGTTTGTGTATTATAAATTCCAACTTTTGCCTAAAAAATTGCTTACACAGATTGTCAAGCATAAGCAAATTTTACACATGAGACCCCAGGACTAATTCAGGTGTGAAGCTATAGAAATGCTTTTTTAACGCAAGTAATATGAAAGCCACTGTATGACCTAGAAGCTCTGTCCTAAGGGTTTTAGCCTGCTCCTTTATAATCAAGTGCAGTAGCTGTATCTCGAGAGAAAGCTCTTTTCATGACTAACAGAAGATTAGACTTCATGTGATTCCTCACTTTTCACTGAAAACATCTCTTGTAGAAAGTGGTATCAGGTTAAGGTTTATCTTGAGTAGACCTATGTATTTTGCTGTAGCATCTCCGGCTATAGCGGCGCAGTGGGTAGAGCTGCTGCCTCGCAGTTAGAAGACCTGGGTTCGCTTCCCGGGTCCTCCCTGTGTGGAGTTTGCATGTTTCCTGCCTTGCACCCTGTGTTGGCTGGGATTGGCTCCAGCAGACCCCCGTGACCCTGTAGTTAGGATATAGCGGGTTGGATGGATCTCCGGCTATAGATACCAGTCATTAAATCCAGCTAGACTTAGGAGTTGGTAATTAATTTTATGTGAACTAAGACAAATACTCATCAAAATACTCTTGGCTCAATGCGAGAACATAGCAGAAGAGCCTGTGTTGTGTTCTACGAGACAGCTGAGTTTAATTTTACATAGTTTTACTAAATTGCCCTGAAAATTAGATTTACTTATGATTAAATATTGAAGTGGTTTTATGCTGAGCTGGAGAGCTGCTTGTTTCACAGCATCCCTGTGGATCGTTCTTTCTCCCTGTAGGATGAAGCAGTGCAAAACTGGCTACAATATGCCACCTCATGTGTTGTACTTTCCCCATGTCAGATTGATGCAAACAGTGTATTTTGTATTTCACATTGTGTGAAAACATGGCAGTGCAATTTCCAGGTGATTTTTTGGTCAAAATATACACTTCCGGATGCAAACTTTACCTTCTATATACAAACTAGAAATTCTGTTAAATCCAGCTTATGAGAGATATCATCAAGCACTCATGTTTTACCAATTCCTTACATGTATACCATTTTGGACAATTTTTTTTATATCTCTTTTTTGGCCTTGGATTGAAAATAACTTTTAAGGTCTTAACAACAGTATTTGGAATAATACCAGATGGGTTAAAACTATGCTATGAAAAAATATTTTAGACTCAAATTGCTCACTTTGTCAGGTGGGAGTTCAATATTCAGTTCATTTAAGACTGTTTATGAAGCAGACTTCAGCAAGGGCCAATCCACTGAGACGGCTCTACTGACTGTTTCTGAAGCACTATGGCTGGCTAGGGCTACCATCATGTCATCATCTGACATTATCTTCCTTGATCGTTCCTCTGTCTTTGACCCAGTCAACTACTAGATTTAATACTAAAGTGAGAGCTGCTGTTGACATAGTTGCACCTGAAAAGACAGTTAAAAAATCTTCTAGCATTGTTATACCATGGAAGACCCAAAGAGTGTCTGATTTAAAGAGAACATGCCGTAGAGCTGAGCGTAAATGGAGGAAAACTAAACTAACTATCCACTATGAAATATTAAAGGTTAAAATAACAGAATACAATAACACAGTCCGTCTTGAGAGGCGCTGCTATTTCTCCAAGATTATAAATAACAATGCTAGTAATCCCAGAGTCTTATTCTCGATGATTGATCGTCTGCTAAACCTAGGTAACTCAAAGGAATGCCTCCAAAGTACTTCCAGTAAAACCTGTGAGGCTATTGCTGTATTTTATAATCAAAAAATGAATGATATTAGAAATAACATAGTATATCTCCCCAACACTGAGGATCCTCTTAAACCCCAGTACTCCATTACAAACAAATTAAATTCTTTCACCAGGATAGATTTACCTGATATACATAAAATAATTTCTCAACTGAAACCCTCCACCTGCGTCCTTGACCCAATACCAACAAGTTTTTTCAAAGATGTATCCGGCGTGCTAATTGATAATATTTTTGACATAGTAAATTCGTTATTAGATACAGGGTTATTCCCAGACTGTCTTAAGACTGCTGTAGTTAAACCACCACTACTTAAGAAAAATAATCTTGACCCCTGTGCTCTTGAAAATTTTAGACCTATCTCTAACCTGCCTTAAAATTCTAGAGAAGGCAGTCATTATGCAGTTAAATGACCTCCTCAATAAACATGCTATTCTTGATAAGTTTCAGTCGGGTTTTAGAACAAATAACAGTACAGAAATTGCACTCGTTAAAGTAGTAAATGACTTGCGGGTAAATGCAGACAGAGGCCATTTACCTGTTCTCATCCTCTTAGATCTGAGTGCCGCATTTGACACCATTTATCACAATATTCTTAGAAATCATCTTAGTCAATGGGCGGGCCTCTCTGGCAGTGTCTTAAATTGGTTTGAATCCTACCTGGCAGGGAGAAAATTCTTTGTTAGTTGTGGTAATTACAACTCAAAGACACATGATATCCAATATGGTGTTCCACAAGGCTCTATTCTGGGTCCGCTGCTTTTCTCAATCTACATGCTTCCATTAGGTCAGATTATCTCAGGGCACAATGTGAGCTACCACAGCTATGCTGATGACACACAGCTGTATTTATCAATAGCACCTGATGACGCCGATTCTCTTGATTCACTAACACAATGTCTTACTTGTATTTCTGAATGGATGAATAGTAATTTTCTAAAGCTAAATAAAGAGAAAACTAAAATTTTAGTGATTGGCAATAATGGATACAATGAGGCTATTAGAAACAAACTGGATGCATTAGGATTAAAAGTCAAGACGGAGGTAAAAAGCTTAGGGGTAACTGTTGACTGTAATCTGAATTTTAAATCGCATATTCATCAGACCACTAGGGCAGCATTTTTTCACTTAAGAAACATAGCAAAATTTAGACCTCTTATATCATTGAAAGATGCTGAGAAATTAGTTCACGCTTTTGTTTTCAGTCGACTAGATTACTGTAACGCACTCCTCTCAGGACTACCCAAAAAAGACATAAACCGTTTGCAACTAGTGCAGAATGCAGCTGCTAGAATCCTAACTAGGAAATGAAAATCCGAGCACATTTCTCCAGTTTTGATGTAACTACACTGGTTACCTGTGTCATTCAGGATTTACTTAAAAATTCTGCTTATGGTTTATAAAGCCTTAAATAATCTCGCCCCATCTTATATATTGGAATGTCTGACATCTTATATTCCAAATCGTAACCTTAGATCCTCAAATGAGTGTCTCCTTAGAATTCCAAGAGCAAAACTTAAAAGAAGTGGTGAGGCGGCCTTCTGCTGTTATGCATCTAAAATCTGGAATAGCCTGCCAGGAGGAATTCGCCAGGCTAATACAGTGGAGCATTTTAAAAAACTGCTGAAAACACATTATTTTAACATGGCGTTCTCATAACTTGACTTTAATTTAATCCTGATACTCTGTATATCCAATTCATTATAATAACTATTCATGGTGGCTCTAAAATCCGTAATAACCCCTACTGTCTCTTCTGTTTCTTTTTCCGGTTTCTTTGTGGTGGCGGCGCATCTACACAAAGCACCGTGATGTTCCAACATTGATGGATTAAAAGCCAGAAGTCTGCATGACCATCATCATCAAGTCCTTCCGTGAGAACCTTAAATACAAAGAGGACTATTTCATTTTTGTTTGGTAGAATGCCCAGAGGGGGCTGGGCGGTCTCGTGGCCTGGAATTTTATTTTTTTCTCCAGCCATCTGGAGTTTTTTTTTTGTGTTTTTTCTGTCCTCCCTGGCCATTGGACCTTACTCTTATTCTATGTTAGCTAATGTTGTCTTATTTTAGTTTCTTACTTTGTCTTTTATTTTTCTTTTCTTCATTATGTGAAGCACTTTGAGCTACTTTTTTGTATGAAAATGTGCTATATAAATAAATATTGTCGTTGTTGTAGATTGTCCTTGCCACCTTCTCTGACCTAGACATCACTGGGATTGCTCTCAGATGGTTTGAGTTCTACGTCTCAGGCGGATTACTACTGTGTGTCCTGGAGAAGAGACATATCTATAGACATGCATCATTCAAGCATGGGGTATCCCAAGGATCAGTGCTCTTCTCCTTGTACACCATCTCATAAGGCTTTATCATCCAGTCCCATGGATTTTTATGTCATTCTTATGCAGACGATACTCAGCTGTACCTGTCGTTCCCTCCAGAGGATAACACTGTCTCCACTAGAATTTTGGCTTGTCTCACTAGTATTTCAACTTGGATGAAGAAAGACCATCTCCATGTCACCCTGGCCAGTTTATCCATTGAACACCTTATCTCTGTAAATCTTGGCTCATTATTATTAACATCTACCAAGTCAGTAAGCAATCCTGGGGTGAGGAGTAATGACCAGGTATCTTTCACTAACCACAGTGCAAATGTCTCTCACTCATGCAGAGTTTGCAGCACACCTTCTGGTTCAGACCCTTGATCTGTCACGCCTAGTCTACTGCAAATTCTGACTGGCAGTAGTACCTTCCTAGAGCCACAGAGCCACTAAAGATGATTCAAAATGTAGTGGCACATCTTCATGTATTTAACCAGCCAAACAGTGCAAGTCTTCTTGTTAGGTTGCCCCACTGGGTCCTTATACAGTAGTAGAATGTACTAAGTTCAAATCCTCGATCTTGCCTACAGAGTAGTATACTGTATGGAGGCACTCATGTATATTCCTAAATTTCTTTTTGCCTATCAGGTCTAGTATTGAGTAGCGCCTGGTGATACCATGTGTGTGTGGCATCAAATTTCAGACTTTTTCTGTGCACCTCTTAGCCGGTGGAATGAGCTGCCCCACCTTCATCTGAACTTCTGGCTCCCTCAGTATGTTTAAGAACTATTTGGGGACTCTTTTTTTCTATGAATATCTGTATATTTGACAATAATAACTAAGATAAAAATAATTAGTCTTGTGTTGCCCAATTTGCTGTAGAGTTCTTCACTTGTCATGATCAATTTTGTGAACTTGTTCTGTAATGCTTGTTTCTAAACAGTCCCCAATATTACTCAATTATGTTGACCTCTTTGTAAATCACTTTCCATTAAAGCGTCTGCCAAGTAAACAAATGTAAATATCAATGTAAAACTATATCTTATTCTCATTTGTCTTATTCATTTGCATTAAGGTATGATATTTTATGTTCAGATAATTAAAAAAAAGGAATCAAATTCAGATTTCGTGGTCAAAAGGTTGGCACTCTAACCATTGTAATACCATACCTAGTGATGTTTTTTTTTTTGACAGATCATAATGTACTACTTTGTGCCACTTACTCTAACAGCCAACTGAAACTTATAAGTCCAAAGCCTTATTTTTCTCAATTACTATCTGTGTGCTCACATTCAGGCTTATAACTTGAAAAACAAAACAGTGCACAATGAACAATCATACTAACAGAGACTGTGCTTTTAGATATAAAGATAGTTATAACTTATTTACAGTTAATTTCAAACTAAAATTAACACAACATAAGTAATGAAAAAAAAACCACTCAGGATTTTGCAAGTAAAGCACAATATGGAATCAAAAGGTAAAACAACAACGAAAAAACATGTATTCCCCACATAAAGATGACTGAAAAAAATGACATCAGAGACACAGGATGGAATGGAACAAAAAGCAAAAGATATATCAAAAGAAGGCAAACATAAAAAAGGTTAATCTAAAGAAGATAAAAGAAATCTGGAGACTGTTATAGATCAGGGGTTCTTAACCAGAGGTCCGTGGGGATCCATACATGGATATCAGGGGGTCCGTGTCAAGAGGTCAGATAGAAATTAACATTTATATTCATTATACAGCCTGGTTTTGATTTAGAGTAGATGTAGTAGTAGTAATGGTAGTAAAAAAACATAGTAGTAGTAGATCCATTTTAATTTGTACAAGAGGATTGTATTTCACTGTGGTGGGTTGGCACCCTGCCTGGGATTGGTTCCTGCCTTGTGCCCTGTGTTGGCTGGGATTGGCTCCAGCAGACCCCCGTGACCCTGTGTTCGGATTCAGCGGGTTGGAAAATGGATGGATGGATTGTATTTCATAATTATAATGATTGGCCATTACTTTTTGCATAAAAAGGGAGTGTTTTTTTAGATTGTTTACTTTAAAGTTTAATAATACTTTGTGTATGTCATATATGTATGAGACAATTAAATCTCAATAAATAAAGTACATTACATTCATTACATGCAAAGTTGCGTTTATGTGAATATTTCTGGGGAAGGGGGTCCATTGCTTTCATCAGATTCTCAAAGGGGTTTGTGACTCAAGAAAGATTAAAATCACTGCTTTACTGTAGATTTACATGGGTGAAAGAAAATAAAATAAAAAAACTACTTTATTATAATAAAAAGGGGAGAAGACTAGGAAAAAAATCAAACATAAAAAATTACCATTTAAAAATTAAGAATAGTGAAAATAAAAATAAGAAACATGCATGAAAATAGCAGCAAAATGTCTGGTGTGTTTTATATGAGAAGGCAACTTCCCTTTTGAAAAAAGGCGAGAAGAATGTTGAGTATATTTTTTTATGTGAGCAATTATGTTAGCAAATGCAGAAGTGACATTTTAATTAAAATGTTTGAGGACAGAGGCCTTAAGATTACTAGGTAAAAAACTTGGAGAAATTAAAGGATAAGCTTTGTATTTTTTAAGTCAAAGTTATTTCTTCACAATTACTGTAGAGAAAAGCCAAGCAAAATGACACCTTTTATTGGCTAACTAAAAAGATTACAATATGGAAGCTTTCGAGGCAACTCAGGCCCCTTCTTCAGGCAAGATGTAATGCCTGAAGAAGGGGCCTGAGTTGCCTCGAAAGCTTCCATATTGTAATCTTTTTAGTTAGCCAATAAAAGGTGTCATTTTGCTTGGCTTTTCTCTACATTCATAATGGCTAACACGGTACAACACCCTAGTACTTCACAATTACTGTAAATATTTACCCTTTAACCTCAGCCCCTTTATTTTATATCTATCAGAAGGATGGAACAATAATGCAAAATTTGAAAAAATTTAATAAAACCCTCCATTTACTCACTCTTATAAATAAATTACAATGTTTTGCTATTGAAATGCACCAATATCACATCAAAATCTTTTTCTTTCTTCCCCCAAAGATTGACGAACTGCTGCACAACAGAAACCCCCTTGAGTGGTAGAACATGAATATTAAGAGAAAAGAGGATGAAGTTACAGCTAGTTAAATCAAAGTAACAGGAAACAGACAAGAATGAGATTATTTTCCACATTAAACTGCATTCGAAAGTAAGGCACATTTTATAAATTTAAAAAAATAGCTCATTGTAACGTTTTATAATGGAGCTAACAGGTACAGGCCCAATTGTAAAAAAAGCCTTAATTCGTACCAAATATGTCCACTTTGAAGGTGTAAAAGTTTTGATTGATAAAAACGTGATTTTTGCATATCTTAGTCATGCTTATGACAACGAAAGTAAACTCAGAATAATATATTTTATTCCAGACTCTAGGTACAATTTTCTTAAGGTAAGGGTATGCTTGTTGATCACTTGTCTGCTTGTGGCAGCTCATTGGATAGAGTTATGGCAACCCCCATGAAATCCACCCATATTCCCTTTGGCAAGTTATATTCTGATTATAATCCTACTTTTGCTTCTGATTCTTCAGTAGTTATGCTCTGCCATGGCTTATAATAACAGACAGATGTGTGCTCAAATTACATGATTGTATTTTATTAAACGCTGCCTACTTTTCACCAATTACATTCTGTGATGTTATTTTATAAAGCCTACTGATCGAGATGCATGGCGAGTGGAAGTATAATGAAAAGAGCCCATATGAGTTTCATTGTACTTCATACAAATAATAATAAATCTGAACTCAATTGATTATACTACATTGCATTTTTAATGAAAACCTTAGATGTTTGAAAGAACTCAGCCACTTGCACGTCACAGTTTCCATGGTGTGGTGTGTCGTGTGCATGATAAATAAAATACACTGAAAATGAAAAAGGCAGAGTATGTGCTGTAGAGTAGATTAAAATACCACAAAACAATTATCGTTTTTTTAATGCATGATGAGTGACTCCTGAGGATATGGTAGTAGAAGAACATAGGATACATTTTTGAGTGAGTGACACCAATCAATCTGTAAACCTCTTGCAGACCCTGGCACTGTGAGGCAGGAATGACAGCTCTGCTAAACTTACTACACTTCAGCCTGGTTAAACTGAGGTGACTTGGTACTGCTAAAGATGCCCAAGTGTTTGTAGGGGTGTGTGTGTGTGTGTGTGTGTGTGTATGTGTGTGTGTGTGAAAGAGAAAGACAGAGACAGTGGTCAAGGATGGACTTAGCTTTCTTACCTTTAGACTTCATGTGGTTGCAAGCTCTGGCTCCTCAAGACCAAGAACAGGAAAAGTTTCAGAAAATAGATACAAAAAATGATGTGGTTTGTCTGGTGCCACCGTTGTTTTGCTTTATAAACTCCAAAAATAAGAATTTAGCCCTGTCTGCTGATTATACATTGTATATTTTATCTTTTATTGAATTTATTAAAAGCATATAGCATTCCATACAATCAAGTCAAACTTAACAAAACTAAATTCAATTCAACTCCCACCCATGAGATAGAGAGAAAGGCCAACAGCCAGAGTAAAACTTTGAGAGTAGAAAAGAGTGAAAGACGTCCTTCTCCCCAGTATAAATGCTTATCCTAAAATGTTATTGATTAGATCTTGCCAGGTTTTAAAAAAGTTTTGCACAGATCCTCTAAGTGAGAATTTCATTTTTTTCCAATTTCAAATAGTATATAACATCATTTACCCATTGACTTAAAAGGGGAGAGTTAGGATTCTTCCAGTTGAGCAAAACAAGTCTAAGTGCCAATAGTGTAGTGAAGGCAATTACAGTTTGTTTGTCCTTCTCCACTTTAAGCCCATCTGGAAGAACACCAAACACAGCTGTTAATGGATTAGGAGGGATTGTGACACCAAGGCTCTCTGAGAGGCATTTAAATATTTTGGTCCAAAATGATGTTAATTTGGTGCAGGCCCAAAACATGTGACCCAGTGAGGCTGGAGCTCGACTGCAACATTCAGAGGTTGGATATTGCCCTGGAAACATTTTGGACAATTTTAAATGAGGTAAATATGTTTGATAAAAGATTTTAAGTTGAATAATTGAATGCTTTGCACATATGGAGCTAGGATGATAGATCAAACTTTTAGGATGTTCTATCGCTTTATGCCTGCATAGAACAAAGAACTTCAAACCAGAGTAACTTAGGTTCACCATAAAATTCTACTTTGTAAGCATTGCGTGGTAAAACTAAGAGCAAACTGAATTTAAATTAAATTAATTGGCAAATACATCATTAGAAAAATATATAATGTGATTTTTTACATTGTCACTATTAATCATGTAATAGATGAGTTAATAAAGAGATTTAACAAATGTATCAATAGCTCACTTAATCAAAAGCAGCTGCAACAGTAAAAAGGAAGCTGGTGACATTGACAAATCACGTAGTTCGATAAGCACAAGTAGATCCACACTTGTTCAACGGAGTCTTGACAGCATGTGAATCCATATCTGAAAAAGAAAAATCACATCAGAAAATTGCATCTTGTAATATCTAGAGCATCCTAAAATATTTCTCTGGCAATTACTCTAGTGTCTCTACTTTGACACATTTACCTGTTTTCAATCACCTTCAGAATTACCTGTAGTTATACAAAATGTTGACAGATAACAAATAATGCTTAGAAAAAACTACAAGGAATGAAAAGCATTTTTATAATCTATAAGATATTTTATCATGCTGAAAATAGTTCAAAATATATGTATTTACAGAAAGGGCTTTGGAACTGAACTCTTTCTTTCATTTTAATTGAACAGGTTTATAAAATCTGTCATTAATGGTGGGTTAAAACCTTCATAACTTGAGAAAATGGCCAGCAGCATTATTTAAATGAAAAACTACAAACTACAAAAAACAATCAATTCATAACTGACTTTTTTGGGTGCAGACATATACACATGAAAAAGTGTTTTACATAGGCTCTTTGCAAGAACAACTCCTGAATATCTGGAAAACATTTCATAGTCTTCCATTTTTCTGTTTTACTTATCTGTGTTTAGAGCGTGAGGCTACTGTTATTTTAAAACTCTGAGTGTTCTGGGAAAAACACCTTTCATTGTGCATATAAATCAATTTGGTTGCTTCCTTCTGTTTATTAATTGGCAAAATTTATTTTGATATAACCAGCTCTTTGAGCTGCCACTGAGGCCACAAAAAGGCTTTCAATGTCACAAAAGATGAAGTGAATTAATTTAGATAAAAAATTAAGAGAACCCTTTTTGCATCTTTGAAAATACTTATTAAGCTGTCATGAAATTCAAGGCAAATGATGATTATTAATTGTGATTCATCAAAATGTTCATAATCTGCTGTACCTTGCTGTAATTTATTTCTGCTTTGAAAATATTTCACTGTTTCCTGGAGATTTCAATTATTTTTTTGCATGCGCTAACCATAAAGAGTGGTTATAAAGACTGCATCCTCTTTTTCCACTTAAGGAGAGCAGTGTTTTCATTAGAGCCTGAGGGCTTGTTGCAATAGCTTTTGTTGTGATTTAATTTATCAGAAGAACATAAACTTTATGCTAAATATTATGTGCTTCATAAGCCAGTTGATTTGAAGATGAAAATTAACAGCATTTATCTATTTAGAATTACTACTAAGGAATTTTCTGTTAAAATCAAAGACATAGTTTCTGTGGTTTTCTCCACTCACTAAGGCTAATACAGAGTAATACGAGCCAGAGCCTGTTCTGTTGGCATGTGGCATATTAGTTGGAAGAAGTCACTCATAATCATTAGTACAAAGGACTTTTCAAACCAACAGTTAGCCCAAAAATGCAAGTCTATGAAAAGAGGGAGAAAATGGGAGTCCCCACTGAAGTTGCTAAGGGGACAATGCGTCACAAAGAGAGACTCAGAATGGGCAACCTGGCGATGTGAGCCAGCAGCACTAACCACTATGCCACCCACCTCATAGTCAATTTATTATAAATCAATACATATACTGGAGGGAGCGGGGTCATTTCCCATCAATGGACATCTTCTGGCACTGTGGAGAGAAAGGGAGAGGACATAATTAGCACTAGCATCCCCTCTCATCTTCTGGCATGCATGTGTGACATCAGTGACTAGTTATTTATGTTACTAAGCCCTCATTTATTAGAAAAAAATATTGTTAAACTCTTTTTGGGACATGCCTGTACAAAAGTATCTGTATACTTGTTGACAATTACCAGTTACCCATAAATTACATATTACATAGTCACAAATTAACCCGGGCGGCACAGTGGTGCAGTGGTAGTGCTGCTGCCTCGCAGTAAGGAGACCTGGGTTTGTTTCCTGGGTCCTCCCTGAGTGGAGTTTGCATGTTCTCCTCGTGTCTGTGTGGATTTCCTCTGGGTGCTCCGGTTTCCTCTCACAGTCCAAAGACATGCAGGTTAGGTGCATTGGCGATTCTAAATTGTCCCTAGTATGTGCTTGCTGTGGGGTGTGTGTCCTGCGGTATGTTGGCACCCTGCCCGGGATTTGTTCCTGCCTTGAGCCCTGTGTTGGCTAGGATTGGCTCCAGCAGACCCCCGTGACCCTGTATTAGGATATAGCAGGTTGGATAATGACTGACTGACTGACACACAGTAAGGAGGCCAGGGTTTGCATTCCAGGTCTTCCCTTTGTGATGTGTGTATGTTCTGTCCATTGGAGACACTACATTGGCCTTAAGGTGTGGTTGGAGTGTGTTAGTGTGTGTACAGGTATGTGTGTTTGTCCTGAATTGGTTTGGCTCCCTGTCCAGGGTTTGTTCCTGCCTTGTGCCCTGTGCCAGCTGGGATAGGCTCCAGCCCCCACCCAACCTGAGTCTGGGTTGGATTAAGTGGGTTAGAAAATGACATGACATGACTTCATGTTAAAAAATTTTGAGAAATGAGAAGGCTACATCTGTAAGTAAATATGACTGTGGTATTAAGAAAAGCTAACACACCCCATTCAACTAATATGCTGTCACTATATATTGAAAATGCTGTATTAAATTACCATCAATGAAGTGAAACAGAAAAAAAGAGTCAAATCAAAAAAATGCTAATTATATTCTTGCTCTTTTTTTTGAGTACAAATTGCTGCGTTAGAGAACAGAGAAGAAAGAACAAGATACCTGCTTCCACATAGAATGCTCTTCATGCCGCTAGTCCTAAACAAGACAAGGGATTTGTGGTTCACTGTAATTGCACTGTGAAGTGAGGTGAGGCGAGGCGAGATAGGGGCGCTATAAGTCTAGGAACACAAATTAGATGCAAGGATTTCTGTTGTTATCCTAGTATATTTCACTCTGCCTCTCTAACTAATAAACAGGGGTCAGCTACCAGGACTATTTTAATAAGATTACATGTGCTTCCGGGCCTTATTTAGCCTCTGCCTTTATTATAATCTTACCACAACAAATCAATAAAAGAAATTATCCTTGAAGGGGAAATCTTTAATAATACTCAGATCCTCAAAAGAAAAACTGCAATATTTTCTGGCACCTTTGGCAACACCTCTGGCTTGAATGTCTAAGAAGGTTTAATAAGTGTAAAGTAATTCTGCACTATATAATACAACATTTGCTAACATATTAAAGTAGATGTGACTATGAAAGTCACGATCTCCTCTCTCTTTTATATGCTTCCAATTAGACTTTGTCCACAAACCCTAAAGAAAACTTTTTCTGTAAATCAATTAGCTTTGACATCAATAACCTTTTGAAGTCCAACTTCTCTCAGTACTGTTATGGTACTGGTGGCCTAGGTTTTCACAAAGGTCCAAAAGGTAGCTCAAAATATCCCTATTAATGTTGTGCCATGTATACCCATAACCATACTTTTTCTTACAACAGACTGACAATTGATCTACAGTACCGTATAATATATGTAGGCCAGTAAAATTAATATGGTTTATAGCTAAATTAATAAAAACAATTAATAAGGAAAAGATTGAGCAGCACATGTCTAGAACTTGTTAGCAAATATTTATCTGTCATGTCTCAACCAGGGGAGGAACCAGGAACCAGGGTAAGAACCCTGGCTGAGATGTAACACACTGTGTTCAGATGAGGAAGGTCGTGTTTCAACACTGATGAAATGCTTGTGATGTTTATGGAAAACTTCGCAGAACTCATTTAATGCATTTAAATCAATGAGGAAGGAGTAGCTGAACGAGTGTAGAGTGGGTTATAATGGTGTAATAAGTACATAACTTTAATATGTGACTGTGCTCTGTACAAAAAATATTTTATAAATCCACTCACATGTACAGCTAACACAAGGCCAGATTTAGCACACAGGGGCTCATCATTTAGAACTGCTAGGCAAGCATTAGAAGACAAGAAAGGAACAACTACAAAAATGGGTATTGTACTATTTCTGTGTGAATCAGTATGATATTGGATCTTCTTTTCCTTTTTTGGAATGGCATGATTTTCCTAAGAAGGGGCCTGCACATGGAGAAAGGGTATAAAACCTTGGAACATTGCCCGGCACATCTTTGAAGCTGACAGATAGATGGGAGATAACATCATCCAATCCTGAAAATCCTTCCAGCGCAAAATGGCAGACTCTACACAAAGGTCTTGTCATGGCTTCCCGTCTGTTAAGCCACGTTAATCATCATTAAAGAAAGCTAAGTTATTTTCTCTAAAGTGATTTCTTACCGCCATATCACTAAGGGAGAGGTATCGCCTTTTTATATTATATCTATATAGGTTCAGGTTACTTAAGACGCCGCAATTACAAAAGAACTTATTCCAACCAGGGAGCTAGCGCCCCTAGAGGTAAACAAATGGTGCAATGGATTTTAAGTGTTCCTGGGTGCTAGGGAAGCATCAACCAACCATTCTGGACCAATTATTGTGGCCAATAATGTGATCTGAGGTGACAGACAGCAGTACTAACCACTGTTAGACGTAACCATGCTTGAAACAATAATGAATACCACAAACAAAGCAAAACAAATGGCTACAAACTAGCAATAAGTAAATAAAACATAGATTATTGCAGTTGCAAAGTTTTCAATTAGGCTTGCTATGAAACAGTGGCATAGGACTGGCTCGTTCCATTGTTTAAAGTCGTGGGTGGCTCTGGGTCCAGCTGAAGTGTCTTTTTGTATGCTTTTTTTTTGATGCTTCACACTTTTTTCTTCTACCAAAAAGAAAGAAAGGCCTTGTAAATAATGATCAACCTTTTGTTATTATTATTATTATTATTATTATTATTTCACAGGGTCTCCTTCTAAATCAAGGACAGGAATGGGGAGGGTTCCTTTAAGGCTTGTTTTGAGATTGTGGCTGGGCACATGACTAATTATGCATGCTCATTAATTATGTGAGGCTGGGTGGCCTGCAGTCTTATATATACAGTGGCAGTGCTCATTATGGTCAGCTAATGTACTCCGCAAATGAAAATACTTCAAGTTTTTTTTTTAAACACATACAGAGTACTGATTGGGTTGTGGCATCATGAAGCAGTGAAGGAGATCAGCGACAAACTAACAGTAAGTCTGCATGAAAGTTCTGTGCATGGCTGCTACTGCTCTTTGAAATCTCGCTGGCCTCACAAAACATCATGGGATGCTGGGAAAAAAGTGTTTACCTAAGACAACCACATGGCGAATTTGCAGAAAAGTGTTTAGTGAACAAGGTCACTGGTGAACACAGCATATTCACCCATCCATTTTCCAACCCGCTGAATCCAAACACAGGGTCACGGGGGTCTGCTGGAGCCAATCCCAGCCAACACAGGGCACAAGGCAGGAACCAATCCCGGGCAGGGTGCCAACCCACCGCAGTGAACACAGCATATTCCCTTCAAAAAATGATTTGCCAAATTTCACAGATCAACACTATTTTCTATGTGGAAGCAACAAAAGCAAACAATAAACAAGGTGAATATGATATTATTTTTCTTGTTTTCCATAAGGCTCTTGATAACATATCACATGAAAAGTTAGTAAAGAAACTAAAAGAAGTGGGAATTCAAGGCATAGTCTGTACATGGTTGCAAAATTGAAGCAAAAGGTTATGCTGAGGGGAAATTTTTAAGAAGTAGATCATTTTAAAAATGGTGTCCCTCTGGGATCAGTGCTGGGACTTACTGCTCTTTATAATATACTGTACATAAATGATATAAACAAGAATATAATCAATAAGCTGGTAAAGTCTGCAAGATACCAAACTAAGCAGAAGGGCAGATAATGTAGAATCACCTAAATTGTTACAGAAGGACTTGGATAACATACAGATGTGGGCAGATTTGTGGTAGATTACATTTAATGTAAGTAAATGTGAGGTATTACATGTGGACAGTAAACATGTTAGGTTTTTATTTAGAATTGAAAGACTGAAACTTGAAAGTGCACCTCATGAGAAGGACCTAGGAGTCATAGTGAACACATAGATAGATAGATAGATAGATAGATAGATAGATAGATAGATAGATAGATAGATAGATAGATAGATAGATAGATAGATAGATAGATAGATAGATAGATAGATACTTTATTAATCCCAAGGGGAAATTCACAAACTATCCGCTATCCACTATCCACATCCAGACAGTGCACAGAAGTGATCAATAAAAATGAAATGATGAAAGTTATCTATCACGATGTGTGCTGTACAAGTCACAGGATGCTATACTTAAGTTACGTAACATACTATTGAGGGCTTACCTTAAATACTGTGTTCAGTTTTGTTTTCCATATTACAAAAAAGACATAACAGTGCTAGAAAAAATCCAGAGAAGAACAACTCGGTTGATTCTTGGACAAAGAGTTATGAGCAGTGAGGAGAGATTGAAGAAGTTGAACCTTTTCAGTTTAGGGGACATTATTGAAGTGTTTAAAATGAAAGGAATTAGTACAGCTGATCCATCTGTAACTTTAAAATAAATTCTGCAACAAAGAACATGGTGACATGGTTGGAAACCGGTTTGGGGCAGATTTTGCAGACATATTAGAAAGTTTTTCTTCATTCAAATAAGTTTTGGAAGATGGACGAAATTGTTAAATAGTGTGGTGGAGAGTAGGACTGTACGGACCTTCATATCTTCACTTGATATTATTTTTTTACAGTCTAGGTGAACAGGATGGATAAGCTTGTTTAGGATGAAGGACCTGTTTTCATCACAATTGCTCTAATATACCAGGTGTCTTTTCTGTACTACAGCACCAAACTATTCCCAAAATAAACTCCCCTTAAAATTCAGTTTCTGAAACTCAGGCCATTGAGTCAAACCAAAAAGACAAAATAAAAAAAAAATCCAACAGCAAAATGTCCTCAGATCCTTGAGAACAACACTGTAACCCTGAAGGATTTGTTTAAATTTCTTTTTTATTATTAATTTAATCTATTATTTAACATTTCAGAAATACTTTGCAGGAATTTTGATATATTTCCCAAATCATATGATAGGGTCTGAGGTCAGCCTCATAGTGAATCATAAAGGTGTCATGCATAGCCGATGTATTGATTTAAACTGGATGAGAGAGACATAGTCTTTAAATTCCATCTACCCTCTGTTGTATAATCTCACTCAGCACCAAGGTATATGGATTTACACAATCTAAAAGAAGGAAGGACCAGTTCCTGTTACCTAACTATGGGAATGAAGACATGAAGAGCAGCAACTCATCATTAGCTACATCGATTTCTCTATCATTCTGTCAGCTTGTGACGATGCGGGTTTTGCTCCATGCCCCTGTCTGCTGTCCGGGAGCCCTTGAACCCGTCACCGTCGGTAATGTTACCAATGAGCTAGACAGTGAGGCAATAACAATGGAGCAAGGGGATGGTGTATAAAAGTACGAAGTGCTTTTATTTAAAACAATCAACAAAAAACAAGGTGTTCAAAATAAATAAGTGCAGTGCATTCAAAAACGTCTTCATTCAATAACTAATCCATAAAAACAGTTGTGGTACGTGGAGGTTAAAATCATGAGACAAAATTCTTAAAAACAACGAGGTTAAAATATCACAGGAAGCAATCATTTAAAATTACAAAGCCCGGTGTCTTCTGTTACCATGGTGGCTCCCCTGCTACTCCCATCTGGGCTGCTTAACAGGAGAGTTGCCTACCTGCAGGAACAGCTGCCTTTCACTCGGGTCTGGTAGCCCTCCGATCCTTGGCTACGCCGGGCTTCATACCGGACCGAGACTTTGGTTATTTCCCCAGCGGCCAAGGCGCTCACGCTTGGGGCTAAACCAGCCCAAAGCCTTCTTGACTCCCGCTCCTGTCAAAATGCTTAGCGGGAGCGACTACAATCAACTGCCCTAGGTGTTAGATATACACCTCGCTAGGGCCCATAGTCCAGCTGCACTCGAGCCTACTCTCGCTTGTTCGCTTGATCTCCTTTGCGCTCTCTCTCTCTCACACTGGCATTCTCCTCACTTCCTTCCAGCAACCTCCTCCTCTTTCTGTTCATTTCCCCTCTAGCCGATTCGCGCTTCTATATATCAAGAGGGCATAGCAGCTTCGGCAAATTAGCAGCCCCAGGAACAATCACGGATGCGGGCAGTCTATCACCTGTGCACTTAGGTGAGAAATGCCCACATCGCAAATCGCCCTGAGAACTGCTGCAGCCACAACCACCACGCCCCCTTGCTAAGCCGTGAGCGCGGTGATTATTTATTTAAAAAACTGGCCTTTGCTGAGAGCTGTGGACCCACTATACCACATAGCTACAGTGCAATTCTATCATCCCAGTGATCAATGTTAAATGTCAGCATTTATTCAAGATTATTAGCCTTGAAATACACTCATGTATGAATTAAATGCTACTGGTAGAATGAGATTCAAATCAGAAATTGCAGTGTACATGATTGTTAATTGCTGTTTTGCTTTAAAAATAAATATGTATTGTCACACATGCGCATCTGAAGGTCTGCATCTGGGCTCATTGGATGTAAGCACTACCACCTCTGGACCCAAGTGGTGCAGTTGTTGACTGTATGTCTCTTCTTTCTCCCACAACCCTGAGAAACCACCCAACAAGGGCAACTGAATCCACCCCTTCTGGTCAATTCACTATAAAGCCAAGACGCTCCCGGAGAGAGCAGACCACAGAATGGAGCTCCCACCCAAGTGCTGACCGCTCTGCAGAACATTGAACCATCTTGAACCTCTGCATTTTTGCATTGCTTTGTGTTTGGTTGTCATTATATTGAGTGCCTGCTTATTTCTGGACACTGTAAATATTAAAAGGGGTGAACCAGTTGGTTACCCAACATTTCTTTTGTCGACAGTATGTAGCTCCATTACGTTTTTTCACCAGCTTTGCATGTAGCTTATTCATTCATGTCTTTCTAAATGTCTCACTGACATATTGTCAGCTCACCTGAACCAATTCATCTTGTTCTGCTTAAGGAGTAAAGACAATTTTTGGCCAGCATTTCTAGCTACTCTAGAAAATTTTTGAATTTAAAACTAAATCATAATATTCATCTTAATATCCATTTTATCAACCTGCTCAATCCAGTTTCAGAGTCATAGGAAGTCAAAGTCACCACGCAACCTAACCATAGATGTTTTGGAGATGTTTTAGTAAAGAAGTAAATGGAGGGAATGCCATACAGCCACAGGGAGAACATGCAGACTCCACACACTCAGTGACTGGACTATTATTTGAACTTGGTCTCTTTAAGCCATGAAATGGCTTTGCCACATTTCATGTTTTATGTACTCCAATATGTACAGAAATGTGCTGACAGTACTCCATCATTATACACAGAAGTTCAATATGGTGTCCCGCAGGGCTCAGTACTGGGACCTTTACTGTTTTCACTTTACATGCTTCCACTGGGATCTATCATTAGGAAACATAATGTTAATTTTCACTCGTATGCAGATGACACCCAGTTATACCTTTCATTTAAATCAAATGAAGTTTCTCCAATGTTGTCTTTAATTAGTTGTGTTAGTGAATTAAAGGAGTGGATGAATAAGAACTACTTGTCTTTAAATACAGATAAAACAGAGATGTTAATTGTTGGAGGGAATGACGCTGATCACAACAATATTTTGTCATCATGTAACTCAGTGGGAATCCCAGTCAATTTTACTGAATCAGCCCGGAATCTAGGAGTTATCTTTGACTCTAGCATGCCATTTAAAGCACATATTACAAAGTTGTCCAAAACATGTTTCTTCCATCTTAAAAATGTTAGGAAATTAAGGCGCTTTTTAAATAAACAGGATTCTGAGAAACTAATTCATGCATTTATCTCTAGTAGGATTGACTACTGCAATGCGGTGTTCACTGGATGTTCAAACTGTTCTTTATACAGCCTCCAGTTAATCCAAAATGCGGCTGCGAGAATTATTACAAGAACAAGAAAATACGAACACATAACTCCAGTTCTTAAATCCTTACACTGGCTCCCGGTTAAGTTTAGGGCAGATTTCAAAATCCTTCTTTTAACATATAAAGCATTAAATGGTCGAGGTCCGGCTTACTTGTCTGAACTTATTATGACTTACAAACCAGAGCGCACATTAAGATCTCAAGATGCCGGTCTGCTTATGATTCCAAGGATTAATAAAATAACAGTGGGAGGTCGAGCTTTTAGTTATAGGGCCCCTAAACTGTGGAATGGTCTGCCTGCTACTATAAGAGATGCCCCTTCGGTCTCAGCTTTTAAATCCCGGCTGAAGACTCACTACTTCAGTTTAGCATATCCTGACTAGAGCTGCTGATTAACTGTACAGACTGCATCTCTGTTGTTAGTCATTAGCACTTAAACATAAGTAACATGACAGTTATAATTGTATACTAACCCTCACTTATTCTGTTTTTCTTTTCGGTACTCAAATGTGGCACTTGGTGCCATGGCCCACCTGCCAAGTTGTTTTGCCTGCCTAAGGAAAAGTCATCCCAGATGGAGGATCGCAGGAATCGTGGGAAAGAGGGGTCCTTTCATCGGATTGGCTGGCCCAGCACTGTTTCAGCTGTGGAATGGCCAAATGGGGGAGGCAGCTTGATGGATGAGGTCTCCAGGAGTCTAAAAAAATACAAATCTTATTATGGGATATATCATCTACTGTTAAATTCTGCTCTGTACTTCTAAAATTTATATTTTTTATTTCTTACTATATTGAGAAATTGTTCTGTGTACTGCATTGTATTGTATTGACCCCCTTCTTTTGACACCCACTGCACGCCCAACCTACTTGGAAAAGGGTCTCTCTTTGAACTGCCTTTCCCAAGGTTTCTTCCATTTTTCCCTACTAGGTTTTTTTTGGGAGTTTTTCCTTGTCTTCTTATAGAGTCAAGGCTGGGGGGCTGTCAAGAGGCAGGGCCTGTTAAAGCCCATTGCGGCACTTCCTGTGTGATTTTGGGCTATACAAAAATAAACTGTATTGTATTGTATTGTATTGTATGTAGAAATCTTATAATGTGTATAACTGATTATTAAGTGTCAATGTGTGATCAGTAATTTACTCAACTTACTTTTAGTAAATTTATTTGTCAGGTGTTAAAGACTGATACCAAAACCTCGAACTGGTGTAGATAGGTTCAATAATGAATAAATGATTGAATGGATTTTTCACTATCTGCTTCGTGTATATGGCTATATCCTTTCTTCTAAAACTCGATACACTTATTACCTCTCATGATTTCTTATTTATTTAATTATTTCACAAATCAACAGAATTGTTACTTAGCAATAGCATTAGGTTTAGGTATGTGCAAAAGATGTGAAAGGGAGGTTAAGTGTCTCTTGTAAACTGGGCTGGCTGTATGTGAGTGTGCACTCTGAAGTAATCTGAATTTACTTTAAGGGCTGGACTGCCTTGTGTGTGATGCAGCTGGTATGGGCTTCAGCTTTCCACTGCCCTGTTCAAGTGGGTGCAATAAATGGACAGATGAGTGGATGGATAGACATCTGCTTGCTGACAACTTCTCAAAACCAAGGATCTTTTCTGCCTGCTGCTATCAGGCAATTCAATGCCTCCTCTCAACATCCCAAGCTACTATGTTTATTTATACTCTTTAAGTTCATTTTGCAATTTCTGCACAATATACATTTATATATTTATTAATTTATTTATCTATCTGTTTATTGATTATATTATTTGTCCTATGAGTCTTTATCTTTCTTCTTTATGCTTCTGCTGCTGTTTGCATCTAAGTTTCCATTTGGGATTAATAAAGTTTATATAATCTAATCCAGTCTAGTATGAAGGTATTGATAAAGGAAGTGACTCTTAACTTCATTGTTTTAATGAAGCAGCTGTAGCTGTCACTTCTGCTGCCCAAGCAACCTTTCCAGAAGCTCCTTGTTACCAGATATATTAATCTTCTGAAATATTAAACATTTATGGAATAAAATATTACTATTTGCAGCTCTATCTATCTCAATTTAAAGCTCATGATACAGTATGTTTGTGAGGATGCATCATACTTAAGTGGCTATACACTATTCTGAAACTGATCCACAGATACAGTGCATATTGTCTATAAATGTTGCTCTGAATAGCCAGGGTTTTAGTTGATTTTTGCCTAGGGACTATGCAGGAATCAAAGTTCTAGAAATGCAGGTCATTTGACTTAACTCGTAGATACCAGGGTTTCTTAACTATCAACCCAGCGTCAACGAAGTCACCAGCATCAATGACTATCCCTGATGGCTCCCCGAAGTGCTTTGAAAGACTGGTCAAGGACTATATATCATCTAAACTCCCTGCAACATTCAATCCACTTCAGTTTACATACCACCCCAACCACTCCACCATCATTTTGGCAACACTCCATCTGACCATGGCCCATCTGGAAAATAAACACAAGTTATGTGCAGCTGCTCTTTATTGACTTTAGCTCCACTTTTAATACAGTTAACCCACAGCACATGGTAGGAAAACTTAACCCACCAGGCATCAACACCCTATTATGCAACTCGATATTGGACTTCTTCATAAGCAGACCCCAGACAGTACGTGTTGGAAAAAACATCTCTGAGAATATCGTGAACACTGGGGTCCCACAAGGCTGTGTTCTGTGTGCTCTGTTGTTTTCTTATGACTGTTGTGCCATTCATATCATCAAATTCGCAACCGACACAACAGTGGTGGGCCTCATCAGCAATGATGATGACTCTGCTTACAGAGGTGAAGCGAACCAACTCGTTGTTTGGTGTGACAATAACGACCTATCACTGAATGTCAACAAGGCAAAGGAGACCAATGTTGACTTCAGGAGGAAACACACGGCACATACTCGACTTATAACCCATAGCAATGCTGTGGAGTTAGAAAGAAGCACCACGTTCTTGGAGGTGCACATCATGGATGACCTTACATGGACTACAAACACCACCTCGTTTGTCAAGAAAGCACAGCAGTGCCTTCACTTTCTGTGATGGATGAAGAAGCCCTTCCAGAGAGTAATAAAGACAGTAGAGGAAATCATTGGAACCACCCTCCTGTCTATACGAGACCTGAACTTGTCACACTGTCTTAGGAGAGCTACTAAGATAGTCAGAGACACTACCCACCTAGCCCATGGACTGTTCAAACCTGCTCTCTGGCAAACGCTTCCATGGTTTGCGGTGCAAGACTGACAGACACAGTAGTAGTTTCTTCAAACAGGCCATCAGACTATTAAACCCCCACCAACAACAAACATTAAATTCCCGAACACACACACACAGACTGTTTGAACACATATTTAGAATCTCATACATCCTAAAAAACCGTTATGTACTGTATTATACAAATTTTTTTTGCAACTTGAACAATTTACAACTATTTACCAATGTGTCTATTGGATAATACATATATTCTGTCTGCTATGTTGCCTGTTATGTATATCTGTTGTTGTTTAACGTGCATTTGTCTTTATACTTGTGTTCGTACATTGAGCCTGGAGAAAAGCATTTTCGTTCAGCTGTGCACTCCTTGTTGTATGGTTTGAATCACAATAAAATAAATCCAGTATTGTGGAGATTGCTCTTATGAAATTAGAAGAAAGCATATTACAGTATCTTCTCCTTTATGCAACAGTTTTATTGAGTCGGTATGTCCAGTATCTCCATAACAATCAGATACTACATACGTTCTCCATGCTAGCTTACTACTGCTTGGTGTGCATCATTCACATAGTATTCTGCATCATGCCTCAGTGTATGTGTTCATGTAGAACAAGTTCTGTATGAGCAAATGAATTATACATGTACATGGACTGAATTGAGCACCAGCACAGAAAAACTCTTTTACGTTAAGTCAACTTAGCTGCTAACGACAATGAGCACAGCTCACAGCAGTCTGTCAGTAGTCAGTAGTAATCACACCACAACAGTAACATCTAGAAGAAGCAATAGTTTTTCCAAAATAACACCTTCACTACTTTGAATCCAGTTCCCCTGCCCTGGGTAATTCTTTGAAATTAGCTGACGCCTCTTCAATATACAGTATGACTCAAGAATCAGCATACTTTATGTGTGCCAGGGCTAGGGGCTTGACTAGTGTTTTAAAGATTTCTTACTCCTTTTTTAATAGGAGACATTTCTAAATGATGTGTGTGTTTTAAAATGAACAGTGGGAAGATGTATTAAGTGCTATATTGTGTTCTAATTTTTAGGTATAAATATTATGAATTCCATATTACACCTGGATCAACATACACAATCCCATTGGATTTCATAATAAATTTCCACATTAATGTAAAAGAAATAACTATATTTTAGGAGATTTCAAAACAGATTTCTCTAAGAACAGTGTCTATGCAAATGGCTTTGTGATTAGAACCATTTTTTTCCATGCTCTTAAATTATTTTAATGTTATTGTTGTTGACGTTTTTACATTTTGGTGCCATTGCCTAATACTCTGCAGCATTCCTGTTTCTCTGTAGTACAGTGTATCAATAAATCTTGGTTCCAATCCTGGCCCATTTTCTGTCATTTAGGCTTTTTCATTCTCCCTATAATTTTTTTTCCTCTGGGATTTCCTCCCAAATCCATTATCTCAAACATTGCCCCAGTATGACTAAGTGTGAGAGTGTAGAAAAGTATGTCTTGTGATGGTCTGGTCAATTCTGTCATTGGTTGCTTCCTGCTGCCACTGGCTCTCCAAAACCTTGAACTGGACAAGTGACTTAGAAAATGGATGTCAATTTCTTCCTGATTCTTTGTTAGATGGTTTTTTTACTGTACTTTCCCATTACAGACTGATTTTTCCAAGTTGTGTTGTGCTCTCAGGCTAAACTGTGGTAAGTAATAGGGTATCGTTATTTTGCACAAACAAAAAGTCCCGCAGAGTGCAAAACTGATCCAAATGACAGAAGCAAAGTGAATGTTTGATAATGATGACCAGGACCATAGTGTGACCAACAATTCAAATCAATTGATGGTCTCACCAAATCATATTATGTGATATCATCTATTGTTAAATTCTGGTCTGCACTTGTAAAATTTTTATTTTTATACTGTATTGAGGATTTATTCTGTTCTATGTATTGTATTGTATTGTGTTGTATTGACCCTCTTCTTTTTGATACCCACTGCACGCCCAACCTACCTGGAAAGGGGTCTCTTTTTGAACTGCCTTTCCCAAGGTTTCTTCCATTTTTTCCCAACAAGGGTTTTTTGGGAGTTTTTCCTTGTCTTCTTAGAGAGTCAAGGCTGGGGGCCTGTCAAGAGGCAGGGCCTGTTAAAGCCCGTTGCGGCACTTCTTGTGTGATTTTGGGCTATACAAAAAAATAAATTGTATTCTATTGTAATTGAGTTTGATACAGTCTGTTAGCCCAACATGATGGGCGCTGTGCTTGTAGCAACCAGTAGCAGGATTGTGTCACTCTGTATTTAAAATTTTTTGTTACCATTTTCTTTCTTTCTTTCTTTCTTTCTTTCTTTCTTTCTTTCTTTATTTCTTTCTTTCTTTCTTTCTTTCTTTGGGATAATCAATTGATTTTTTCATATTTGAAATATGAATTAGGTATTGTTTTCTTTTTGGGGTGAGCTAGACTTTTCATTGTTTTCTTTAATTACAATAATGTAAATAATTTGTATTGCTTTCTTTTTTTTACTTAAGACATTGTAAATGATTTTTGATTATTGATTAATAAAGTTCAATTCAAAACTCAAAAATTCTTTTCTTGGAGTAAACGTTGTTGCAGTAAAGTAAATGAATTAAGAATATTTATTTTTATGTTTATCATTTGGATTTATTTTCGTCCGACTTGGGTCTTCATACTACTGCTCCTAATCAGTCTATATACAGCAGAGAGTATCTGTTTCAGTGGAACTGATGTGAGCACACAAATCTACCAACTGATTTCTCAGCAATTTTTAGCTCTGTTTTTAATTGAGTACCTTGTCATAATTGTCGCGTAACTAGAAAACAACATGAAACGGGGAAAAGAGGAGGTATTTGAGAAAGACTGAAAAACCTGGGAGGTGTGTGGCCTTCCTTTTATCGATTCTTATAATTAGAAATGTTCAATCACAAAGTGGATAAACTTCAAGCATGTGTACACCTTTAGGCCGTTTACTGTACAGAGAGACATGCGTTAAGGCATTTATAGCTGAAAGAAAACAATTCGGATGACAGCTTGAAGATCGATGGATTTGGTGCCATAAGTCATTTGAACAGAGACTTAGCCATTACCAGAAAGTCACACAGAAGAGGCATTTGCTTCATATAAATAAACAATGATGTAAAACGGCGATGTTAAAGAATAAGTCAGCATGAAATATGTGGAACTTTTGTCTATCTCTTTGCACCCTATTTATTTGCCCAGAGTGTTTCCACAAATTTTCATTACAATTGTCAATATTCATCCAAGAGCAGTTACGGGCTAAGCTGCTAACACCATCTCCAGAGTAGTAAAGAACCTTGAAGCGCACTCTTCAAACTCTCCAAATTTTAATTTGGGTGATCGTAACCAGCATTCACTGAACAAAGCACTGCATAATTTTTATTGATATGTCTTTCACCTAATTCGTCATAAGAGAGTACTTGATCAGTGCTACAGGATCATTAAAGGCAAAACCCCTTCTGGGTTATCTGATCATACCTGTGTCTAAATTAATACAATCTATAAACTGTACAAATCTTTGTGAGATAAAAGCTAGAAATTAAAGAGGTAAAAGTCTGGGACAGAGAGTGTGCTGAGCGCCTGTGTGGCTGTTTTGAATGCACTGAATGGACCGTGTTTGAAGAATCCTGTGCTGATACTGATGAACTGATGGACACTGTAAGCAGTTATATAAAATTCTGCAAACACACCAAAATTCCCATCAAATCAGTCTAAATATACCCTAACAATAAGTTGTGGATTACAAGAGATTTAAAAGAACTGATAACCAGAAAAATTGGGGTATTTTCAAACATTGGGCGTATTGAGCTAGGTACATGTGAGGGGACGCTGGCGCACACTTGTTGTTGCCGCTCCTCCCTGTTAACAACACTTTTTGCAAAATTTGCCTTAATTTTACACTTTCTTATGCTTGTTTTATTTCTTTTACTGTACGTATAGTTCGTGGATACAGCTGACTCGAATTGTATGGATTTGGCTTAATATTTACAGATTTTATGGACTCTACTTTGACTGGCAACAGCTGAGTCTGTGGATCACATTTCTTTGTACCAGGCAATCTAGGACCTCGGGATGATCTGTCTCCGTGATTATATTAAATTCGCTATGCTGATCTGCTCCTGTTTCATCTTACAGTACTCTATGACTGGGAACTGATCTGATGTTCATACTAATCTGGCTTTTGGCTCTGGGGCGATCACGCCTGAAATTACCAAGCGTTACTGTTTGTGGCTGTGTATTGGAACCTCCAAATCCTGCTACCTTCTCCTTCTATGCTTTCTGCTGCTTGCTATCGCTGCTCACCTATGCTACCACACCCCGCCTGTCCTACTGGTTCCGCTGTGCTGTGCTGCTTCTCCACTGCTATTCAGATAAGTATTGCCCAGTATCATGCTAAAATACTCTCATGACAAACTCCTTCTTATTAAACAGTTTGTCCAGAGCAAATGGTCTGACTGCAACATCCTAAAGGACGCCGGTATTTTGCAGTGCCCGAAATATGTACATCGCGGTACATCAGGTCGCCGCCACAGCTGGGCTGTGAATGAAAAGACCACTGGCAGCATTTGCTCAGGAATACGCCGTCCTTCTCATGACCCTGGAAATAGAAATGTCAGTGTGCCAAATTTGCATTATATGGAAATTGGTGCTGTCAGAACTGACACCAAACTTGATATACTGTGTCTAATGGAGACTTGGCAAAAACTAAACGAATTTGCGTCTCCCACAGAGGCAACTCCAATTGGTTTCACTTTCCACACAGAGTCTCGCAGCTCAAGACAAGGCGGTGGGCTTGCAGTAATTGTCAGAGCTGACTTAAACATTAAACGAATCCCAATTGACTGTTCATTGTCTTTTGAGTGCCTGGCTCTTAAACTAATAATGAAATCAGGTCCTGTCTCACTCATTGTTCTTTATCGTCCCCCAAAATACAATGCATCCTTCTTATCCGATCTGATTGAACTTTTGACCCACCTAAGCTCTTACTCTCAGAGAATTATCCTTCTTGGTGATTTCAACATCCATATTGACATTACTACATCTAAACTGAGAAATGAATTCCTGTCCGTACTGGACTGTTTTGACTTGACACAACATGTTGATTTTCCAACCCACTCTGGCGGTCATATATTGGACCTGATCTGCACTTCTGGACTATCTGTTGCCAACATTTACAGCACTAATTTGGGACTCTCTGACCATAAAGCAGAATTTTTCACTGTTTCACTGCCTTTCCCTCCTCTTGCCTGTAAACCACAAATCTCTTACAGAAACCTTAAAAATATCTGTCCCTCTATCCTTTCTGGATCCATTTCTGATCTTTTACTGTCTTCACCTATTCCACCAACACTAGATAGTCTTGTTGACCACTATAACTCAGCCCATCATTCAGCATTAGATAAAACAGCTCCTTTAAAACATAAGGAGGTTTCCTTTAAACGCTCAGCTCCTTGGTATAATTCAGAATTGCGATCTATGAAAGCAGCTGGCCGACGCCTTGAGAGAATGTCACGTAAGACTGGCCTCACTGTGCACATCCAGGCTTTCTCTGACCACCAAAGAGCTTACAGAGAAGCACTAACTTCTGCCAAGAACACCCATTACGGCAGAATAATAGAAAGTGGCCATGATAACCCAAAGGTTTTGTTCTCTGTAGTTAATAAACTACTCAAACCCGCATCTGGCCCAACTACCTGTTCTATTGAAGTCTGTGAGGAATTCCTCCACTTTTTCCATAACAAAATTAAAGATCTAAATAATTCAACTAACATAAATACATCATCTGTTCATATCTCTCCCTGTTTTCCCACTCCATCCAGCTCCTTCTCTAAGTTCTCACCAGTCACATCTGCGTTTGTTAATAACCTGCTTTGTAAGATGAGGCTGACTACTTGTGTACTGGACCCCATCCCCAGCACACTACTTAAATCCTGCCTTCATGCCATAATCCCGACTGTTACAACAATAATAAACTCATCCCTTGACACTGGCTCTGTGCCGCTCACTTTTAAAATCGCTTCTGTAACCCCAATGTTAAAAAAGTCTGGTCTTGATGCTGACAATCTTAACAATTTCCGGCCTATTTCCCACTTACCGTTTCTGTCAAAAGTTCTTGAGCGTGTTGTAGCTTCCCAACTCACCAATTACCTAACCTCTAATAATTTGATGGAACCCTTTCAGTCTGGTTTCAGGGCGCGGCACAGCTGTGAAACTGCTCTGCTACGGGTAACCAATGATTTGCTTATGGCAGCAGACTCTGGACAGATCAGCATATTAATTCTGTTAGACCTCAGTGCAGCATTTGACACTGTCAGGCATGACATTCCACTGTCCAGAATGGAGAACATGCTGGGTATCTCTGGCACTGCCCTCCAGTGGTTCAAGTCCTATCTGACTGATAGGCAAGAATTTGTTAGTCTTGGCAACAGCAGATCCAGCCCAGCACCAGTCACACAAGGAGTCCCTCAGGGCTCGGTCCTTGGTCCTCTGCTTTTCTGTATTTACATGCTTCCCCTTGGCCATATTATCCGTAGCTATGGACTGGGTTATCATTTTTATGCAGATGATACTCAGCTCTACTTCAATGTTAAAAGTGGAACTTCATCAGAGCTTTCTCAGCTCACAACCTGCCTTAGTGAAATTAAAACCTGGATGGAGCAAAACTCTTTAAAATTAAATTGCAATAAAACTGAACTCCTGCAAATTGGGACTAAAATGCAACTTAATAAAATGAGCTCCTTCCCAGTCCGTCTTGGCGGTGATCTCATCAGACCTGCCTCTACTGTAAAAAATCTTGGTGTCATTTTTGATTCCTCCCTCTCTTATTCCGCCCACATAAATCACATTAAGAAACTTTCTTACTTTCACCTCTGTAACATATCCCGTGTTCGCTCCTTCCTCTCCTTCTCTAATGCTGAGAAACTTGTCCATGCTTTTATCACATCCCGCATCGATTATTGTAATTCCCTACTGGCAGGTGCCCCTTCTAATCTTATATCACAGCTCCAGCTTATTCAAAACTCAGCTGCAAGAGTCCTTACTCAAACCAGCAGTAGCGAGCACATCACATCCATCCTGCTCCATCTTCACTGGCTCCCTGTGTCTTACAGAATCGTATATAAAATTCTACTAATAACCTACAAAGCCTTAAATAACCTCACGCCAAACTACATCAGCGACCTTCTCCATCACTATGTGCCTGCCCGCCCACTAAGGTCCTCTGATTCTGGCAATCTTGTTGTACCCCACACTAATCTACACTCCATGGGTGACAGGGCCTTCAGCTGTATAGCGCCCAGACTCTGCAATGACCTACCAAAATTAATCAGGTCAGCTGACTCCATGAATTCTTTTAAAAAACAACTCAAAACTCATCTGTTCAGGAAGGCTTTTAGCTCTACTTGACTTTATTACCCTTCTCTCAGTTTACTTCTCTGTCAAGATGCTCATGTAACCTGTGTGTGTGTGTGTGTGTGTGTGAGACCATCAATTATGTTGTCTGTTTTTTTTCAGAATTCACTGTCTTAATCTTCTTTATTTATTTATCTGGTTTGTACAATGTTATATACTGTATATGCTGCCATTCTTTATTATATTCTGTAAGTGCCTTGAGCATGGGAAAGGCGCTATATAAATAAAATGTTTTATTATTATTATTATTATTTCAATAAGAAACATTAACAGAATAGAAAAACTACAGAAAGAGATACAATATGAAATCAAGCTGGTAAAGCTTAAGTATAAGGACAGGATAGAGAATGAACTGCAGACTGATAACCAGGGTTTCATTGTGGAATGGCATGAAGATGATGGTTGGCATTCACACTAAATGCAATAATCATGTTGAATTGTCAGTAGTTAAAACTGAATAATCACTGGCTTGAAACTTCAATGGATTCTGTTCAAGATTTGAGACACAGGATTTTGCAAAACAATATACTCAGGACTGGAGTTACAAATCAGCTCTTCTTTGACCAGATTGATGTCAGAATATTCCATAAACCAAAAAAAAAAAAAGCTGACAGTATAAGTACCGTATATACTCACGGATAAGTTCTCACGCAGATAAGTCGGCACTTGATTTTACAGTATAATTTCTGGTATTTTATAATGTCGGTTGTATAAGTAGAATGTAGAAAACTCATGCTATTGGTACAAGGGATTATAATGCCCAAATGAGAGAGTAACCACGGAGCACACTGCCTTTTTTTTCTATGTGGGTGCGGCAATGCGCTGTATCAGCGTGTGCTCCTAACCTCTTGGTCTCTCTATTGTGCCCACGTGACCACACGGTAATACCCGAACTATTCCAAAGCAACGTTTGCACTGATTTGTTTTTTGTATCTCACACCCTCATACACCTTTATCGTAAGAGCATCCCTCATCTACGATGGAGCGCTCAATCAGAAGAAAATATGAAGCTGGTTTTAAATTAAATGTCATTGAAGTAGCGAAAGAAATTGGTAACTGTGCTGCTGCAACAAAATTCAATGCATCTGAGAAACTGATGCGAGAGTGGAGGAGGCAAGAATATGTAAAAAAAATAAATAAATAAGTGTCGCATTTTTGAATGGGCGTATAAGTTGGGGTCTGATTTTATGATCGGTTTTTCGGGTTTCAATACCCGACTTATACATGAGCATATACGGTAGATGTCTGCTTAACTCCTGTAAAGAGCATCTCTCTCTAATATTCCACTCCATATTTCAGATGTCTTTGGATGTACAGCAAGTGCCCAGCCTTTAGAAACAGGCAAATTTTATTCCATTAGAAAGAACTACACACTGAAAAGCAATAGGTTACTTCAGACCAGGGGCCTTAACTTCTCACATCATGAAATCCTTTCAAAAGTTAATTAAGAAAAAACTACTAAATAAAACCCTGGCCAATCTGGACCCTAACCAGTCTGCATACAGAGCAAAGATGGGGGTGGCAGATGCCACAGCAACACTTCTCAGTCACCTGTATGAGCAAAAACCTCGCAAGACCGCTGTATACAGATTTTTTATCAGCTATTAATACAATCCAGCCTCATATTTTAATTGATAAACTGATACACCAACTCTGTTTGGACTCTAACTTCGTGGGATGGATCCTGGACTTTTTAACTAACTGAACACAAATGTTTGTCTTTATGTATTGGTATGTCCCAAAGCTGCTGCTATTCACCTTTTTTTGTTTATTTTATATACAAGTCACTTCAGGAGTTCACATAAGTACAGACATCTCCTTAAATCTACAGATGACTCTGTCATCGTGAGTCTTCTACAAGATGAGGAGGACAGCCATTGACCTAGTGTTGATAAGTTTGTTCAGTGGTATGATTGTTCCTCTTTACAGCTAAATACTTCTAAGACAAATGATACGGTTGTAGCTCCTAGGTTGTAGCTCTTCCAAAGTGTCAGCTTTAATTAAAGGGGAGACAGTAAGGAAGGTAGAGAACTATAAATATCATGGGATAATCATTGAAAAAGGCTAAACTTTAATCTTAACAAAGAACAAAAATGGGACAGACAAATATTTTCTTTCTTATGAAAATCATTAGTTTTAAAGTGGAAAAGCCATAATGATGATCTCTTGTTACATTTGCTTTGATTTGTTGGTTTGGCAACCTCAGCATTAAGAATATAAACCATCTTAACAACATTGAAAAACCAAGTATTACAATTATTGGTTTGCAGCAACCCTCTGTCACTGAGCTGTATTACAAACAAGTTAGAAAGAAGGCAGACTCAGTTCTTTCAGACAATAGCCAACATTGTTTTCCGTAAATTTCATTTGTTTCCATCAGGCAGCAGATTTAGGTTCCAGAGAGTAAACAGCAACAGGTTTAAGAACCCGTTTATTCCCTGAGCTATAAGTATTTTGAATTCTTGTACTTGTAGGGATGTTGCTAACTGCAAAAGTCTCAAGTATTACTTTGTGTACTGTTAAAGATGATTATTCTTTTTTGTACTAATGTTCAGTGTGTGTAAGCACTAGTTGTCAGCTGCTGTGTCTTGGCTTACTTTCTTGTATCTGTGTAACAATGTCTTGTGTTTTGTATTATCCTGCTACAAACAAATTTCCATCTAGGATAATAAAATCCACTTTCCTACTATGAGATAGCAAACACAAGTTACTATACAAATAAATGGGACTAAAAAAAAAGTAAATAATATCAATAAGCATGCTACTTTATGTAATATAAAAACATTAAAATAAAAAATAAAAACTGTAAATAATTGTACATCACACACCAAAGAATACAATATCAAGCAGACAATACAAGCTTATATAATGAAGTCTAGGTGCCAGGAGTTAATAGTTTAACAGCCTGGGTATAAGTTCTGCTTCCACATCTCGTCTGCAGATACGGCATCGAGTACTGCAATGCCACTTCATAAAATACAGTGGGCTAATAGTCTCCTGTTTGTGTGTGCAGGATCTCAGACAATGGAAAATGTTCAGTATACTTGCATGGATAATTCTATCTGTTTACATGGGTACACAACAGAAAAGGTGCGGTTTGTTTGAATTCTTTATTTAATAAAGTTGTGCATAAGTATAGAGCTGTAAGCCTTCTAATGGGGCATTATAAATGTTGACGTTCAAAAATCCGGCCATCAATAATCCAGTTCCTTCAGATTTCCGGCATGGATTTCGGAGCGCATTTTCAAATTTACCACGTTGGTGCGCCACTGTTTTCTGGAGGCGGCGTTTATGTTTTGATGGGGCTGTAGTCGATAATCAGTTGTTGGGTCTTGCTTGCACCTGCTAACAGGCATTTCTGCTCATTCCTTCTCAATTTATCATTTATTTGTTGCTGTATAGCCTCATTATGGATTCAGCAAAGAAAAGAGGTGGTGTAAAACGTAAACATCATGCGTTGTCGATCGCAGAGAAAGTGGAAGTGCTAAAAAAACTTGATAGTGGTGTGTCTGTGAGAACCATTTGCTTTTCATTTAATGTTTAATTTTCTTTCTTTAAAGGACTGTACAGGTAGTCATTTTCTGTTAAATATATTCAGCATATATAACAATCCAAAATCTGGCATTTTTGAAAATCCGGCACTCCTCAGGTCCGGAGGTTGCCGGATTTTTGAATGTCAACCTGTATAATAACAGTTAAACAGAAGAATAAAAATATATATGCCCCAGAGATCATAGTACTCTTTATCTTCAGTAATTAACTGGAAATGAAAAATTCTAACTATGCCCCTGAAAATAAAATGGATGCCCGAGGAGACAGAGGAATAACATCTTCTGGTCACATTCATGCCAACAGATACAAAAGAGCCAAGAGGAAGGACAGTTCACTACTGTAAATGTACAGAAGAGTGAATTCTAGTGGAAAGGTTATCCCAGTGAGAGGTTAAACTGCATTACAAGCAACTTTTAATCTGAACACCTAGGATGGGTAAGTGCTTTATTTTCTTTTAATTTTCAATATAAAGGTCCAAGATATGGAGAGATCAAAGGACACAGGTAGAAATAAAGATTAATAAACAAACAAGAGTCTAAATACCAAGAGGAGCAAACCAAACAAAATGTCAAACCCAGAGTGCAACCAAAGATATAGCTGAAGAAAGAAGCAACACTTTCTAACACTTATTTACTTTACTTATCCCTGCCTACATTATATTCTGACTCATAGTCACATAGAATAAACAAAAAATATGTTTGAAAGATCAGGAGATAGAAAGATGTAGTCAAAAAGGCAGGCAAGAGTAGAAAAGCTGTGGAATCTAACTAAACCTATCACTAAAACTAAACTACTAGCCAAAAATCAAAGTTTAAGATGTGCTAGAAGTTTGTAACACAAATGATACAAGAAACTCACTGTATACACCCAGGTTTGTTTTGAAAATGAAATCCACAATTTTTGACGGTGACAACAATGCAGCGCTGACATTTAAATCACTGCACTGATGACGTTACAATGCACAGGTTCTGGAGGCTTGTCCCCAGTAATGAGCTGTTGCATCACAGCAAAGAGCAACAAAAAGAGTCTGTGTCCCATTTTAAGCCTAAGCAGGCCTTAAAGCCTGCCTGTTATGTTTTTGAATTGTATTTCTTCTAGATGTTCATTGCCTACACAGCAGCTTGCTCCTGTTGCCAAGTTAATCTTTTCTGTCATTTTTTGGGCATGCCTCCTGGGTTTGTCACCTGTTGGCAATTTCAGTGGTGGGATAAAGACACGACGCCCATTTCACCATGTCCTTATCTGAGCTGTGGATAACAAAAACCTTTGCTAAACATTTTGTGAATATTTCTTGGTTTCTGATTTGATCTCTTGGGTTCCTGACTTTTGTTTTGTCCTTTTGCCCTTGATTTTTGTCTTGCTCATCGGCTTTGTTGTTTTGGGACTTATTGATCTCCCAGGTTTGACCCTTTTCTGTTTGACGTCTCTCTCTCTTCTGGTTTGCCCTTTAAAACCTTAGCGATTGAATGATTCAGCATTAGCTCAGATTGACAAAATGAGTGACCCCATAGTAAGATACATTTTTCGGAATATTGGGAAGTCAACACTCTGAATAACAAGTAGGAGGCGGTGGCAGTAAACAAACTCACAGCTGCAGTTCATGCAGCTGCAAGTGGAACTCCTAAGAGCATGTGCAATCATGAAGGAGAGCCTGCTCAATATGTAAGTTATCCAAATGTGTGCAGGTTTTTTTTTTAAGTCAATGTCAAATGATATTCAAATGCAACCTTGCAATTATCCAAAAGAGTGCACAAAAATGTGTTCATTATGCAGTATCTCTCCTGGACAAAAAGCCATTACAATGGGCATCTATAATGATAGATAGATAGATAGATAGATAGATAGATAGATAGATAGATAGATAGATAGATAGATAGATAGATAGATAGATAGATACTTTATTAATCTCAATGGGAAATTCACATTCTCCAGCAGCAGCATACTGATACAATAAACAATATTAAATTAAAGCTTGATAATAATGCAGGTAAAAAACAGACAATAACTATGTATAATGTTAAATGTTAACGTTTACCCCCCCGGGTGGAATTGAAGAGTCGCATAGTTTGGGGTAGGAACGATCTCCTCAATCTGTCTGTGGAGCAGGACAGTGACAGCAGTCTGTCGCTGAAGCTGCTCTTCTGTCTGGAGATGACACTGTTTAGTGGATGCAGTGGATTCTCCATAATTGATAGGAGCCTGCTGAGCGCCCGTCGCTCTGCCACAGATGTCAAGCTGTCCAGCTCCATGCCAACAATAGAGCCTGCCTTCCTCACCAGTTTGTCCAGGCGTGAGGCGTCTTTCTTCTTAATGCTGCCTCCCCAGCACACCACAGCGTAGAAGAGGGCGCTCGCCACAACTGTCTGATAGAACATCTGCAGCATCTTATTGCAGATGTTGAAAGACGCCAGCCTTCTAAGGAAGTATAGTCGGCTCTGTCCTTTCTTGCACAGAGCATCAGTATTGGCAGTCCAGTCTAATTTATCATCCAGCTGCACTCCCAGATATTTATAGGTCTGCACCATCTGCACACAGTCACCTTTGATGATCACGGGGTCCATGAGGGGTCTGGGCCTCCTAAAATCCACCACCAGCTCCTTGGTTTTGCTGGTGTTCAGTTGTAGGTGGTTTGAGTCACACCATTTAACAAAGTCATTGATTAGGTCCCTATACTCCTCCTCCTGCCCACTCCTGATGCAGCCCACGATAGCAGTGTCATCAGCGAACGTTTGCACGTGGTAGGACTCCGAGTTGTATTGGAAGTCCGATGTATATAGGCTGAACAGGATCAGAGAAAGTACAGTCCCTTGTGGCGCTCCTGTGTTGCTGACCACAATGTCAGACGTGCAGTTCCCAAGACGCACATACTGAGGTCTGTCTTTAAGATAGTCCATGATCCATGCCACCAAGTATGAATCAACTCCCATCTCTGTCAGCTTGTCCCTAAGGAGCAGAGGTTGGATTGTGTTGAAGGCGCTAGAGAAGTCCAGAAACATAATTCTTACTGCACCACTGGCTCTGTCCAAGTGGGAGAGAGATCGGTGTAGCATATAGATGATGGCATCCTCCGCTCCCACCTTCTCCTGATATGCAAACTGCAGAGGGTCAAGGACGTGTTGAACCTGTAGCCTAAGGTGCTGAAGCAGCAGCCTCTCCATGGTCTTAATCACATGTGATGTCAGAGCAACAGGCCGGAAGTCATTCAGCTCACTAGGACGTGATACCTTTGGGACTGGGTGATGCAAGATGTTTTCCAAAGCCTCGGGACTCTCCCCTGTTCCAGGCTCAGGTTGAAGATGCGCTGTAGAGGACCCCCCAGCTCCGATGCACAGACCTTCAGCAGTCGTGGCGATACTCCATCTGGACCCACTGCTTTGCTGGCACGAAGTCTCCTCAGCTCTCTGCTCACCTGCGCTGTTGTAATTATGGGTGGGGATGTCTCTCCTATGCTGGTATCAGCAGAAGGATGTGTTGGGGGTGCAGTACTCCAAGCTGAGAGTGAGAGTGGGTTAGGGTGGTCAAACCTGTTGAAGAAGTTGTTCATCAGGTTTGCTCTCTCCACGTCTCTCTCAATGGTGGCACCCCGCTTCGAGCTGCAGCCAGTGATGATCTTCATCCCATCCCACACTTCCTTCATGCTGTTATTCTGCAACTTCTGCTCCAGCTTTCTCCTGTACTGCTCCTTCGCCACCCTGAGCTGAACTCGGAGTTCCTTCTGCACGAGCTTGAGCTCATGCTGATCACCGCTTTTAAAAGCCCTTTTCTTCTGGTTCAAAAGGCCCTTGATGTCACTTGTAATCCATGGATTGTAATGCATGACCCAATCTGTGTTGCTATTTGTCGGATACATTTGTGTCAGAATTTTAGGAAATCTTTGATTTACCTGTAAGGTCTAAACTAGCGAGCAAATAGTTTAAATCTGTCAATAATAATATTGTTGAGTTTCACATGCTGGCTACACAAGCAGAATGGGCTGATGTGGTGCTAATTCTGGTATTCTGCTTGTCTGCAGAAATTAAGGATGAGCTAGCTAGCTATATCGTTGGGTTAACATTCAAATCCATAAAACACGTTGCTGAAGCTAAGAGCATCCCTGAACCTATGGAGCTGGGAAAAACTTCATTTGAGCTTAAAGAAAGACAACACAGAATAAAAAAAGTACTTGCTATTGAGTGCAATTGAGGCAAGGCAGGTCAAATGGTGTCATCATGCACAAAACTGCAAGGAAATTAGAACCCACCCTACATTCAAGTTGGTAGGGTAGGTCCTTATAGTCACACCCTTTGTCAAAACCTTCTACCTGTTCAGTGTCTTCTCAATAACACCAGCATTTCAGCATTGATTGATTCAGGAGCTGTTGAATATGTTTAGTAGTTCTTTTTTGGCTGAACTGCTGAATACACTGCACAACAAATTTTTTGCTTCTTGGACACTGTTGGGTGTTTCTTATAGATTTTTGGGTGCTGATCATGAATATCACATCCAAATATATCCATTACTAACCATTTCGGAGATATTCAGTTTTGTCATGATTTTTTCTTATATTTGTATCCAAAAATTTTCGCTCCCGTAAGTGACTTATCAACAATGGTTTGTGCAACCTGGGCATTAGAGACGTTGGATGATTGCTCTTGTGAAGAAAGCTTATCATCTATATTTCGACTGCAAAATTGTTGATCAAGACAAGAAATAGGCGCCTCACATTTGCTGTATGACATGTGCTATCAGTCTGAGAGCCTGGCTCAGAGGCACTCGAAAGACGATGCCATTTGCTGTTCCGATGATATGGCGAGAACAGAAAGATCATGTGACAGACTGTTACTTCTGTTTGACTAATGTGTCTGGTTTCTCTGCCAAAAACAAGAAGTCAATTGAATATCCTAATCTGCCTTCAGCAATGAGACCCGTGCCACATGACGACAGTCTTCCAATTCCGAAACCACCAGAGGATTGGAACTTAGACGTACCAGATGAAGAAACTGCAATGCAGGGTACTGACAGTGACATTGACTCGGATTTTGAACTGTGCTCATCAGGTCATCCACATCTGATAACACAGTCCGAATTGAACGATTTGGTCAGAGATTTGGGTCTGTCAAAAGCAAAAGCCGAGCTGCTGGGTTCAGGACTGCAGAAATGGTGTTTGCTGTCACGAGGTATAAAAATTTCTGTTTCGAGGCCGACATCATGATATAACCAAATTTTTTGCAGAAGTCGAGAGTCTCTGTTTTAGTTGTGACATTGAAGGATTGTTCTCGGCCTTGGGTTGTGATCACAACCCGGAAGAGTGGTGTCTCTTCATTTAATCGTTAATGTTAAGCCTGAAAGCCTTTCTGCTACACAATGGCAACGTTTATCCTTCAGTACCTGTTGGCTACGCAGCACACATGAAAGAAGCATATGAGAATATGGAACTGTTGCTGAAGCATGTCCAGTATAGCAGGTATAACTGGAATATCTGTGGAGATCTTAAAGTCATTGCCCTGTTACTAGGACTGCAGCTCGGCTATACAAGGTACTGTTGTTCCATCTGTGAATGGGACAGCCGTGCCAAAGAGTCACACTATTCTCGACAGAACTGGCCACTCCGTAAAAAGTTAGTTCCAGGACAGAAAAATGTGGCACATGAATTGTTTGTCGACCCGGCAAAGATATTTTTGCCTTCTCTTCATATAAAACTGGAACTCATGAAGAATTTCATGAAAGCACTGAACAAGAAAGACGAAGTTTTTCATTATTTAAGAGAGATGTTCCCAAGAATAACTGACGCCAAGATCAAAGAGGGCATTTTTGTTGCCCCCCAGATCAGACATGTTATGAGTGACAAGCAGTTTGAAGATCTGTTAGTTGGGCCAGAAAAAACTGCCTGGAAAGCCTTCAAAGACGTTGTTGACAAATGTCTGGGCAATTACAGAGCCCCAAACTACATTCAGCTGGTAGACAAATTTCTCAAAGCATACAAGACAATGAAGTGCAACATGTCACTCAAGATTCATTTCCTCCACTCACACTTGGATTTCTTCCCCACAAATCTCGGTGCTGTCAGTGACGAACACGGTGAAAGGTTTCACCAGGACATTGCTACGATGGAGAAACGATACCAGAGCAACTGGAATCCATCAATGCTTGCTGACTACTGTTGGACACTGCAACGTGATGCACCAGACATTGAATACAAAAGAAAATCAGGAGCAAAACACTTTTAATTCTGTTGAATTTAATAGCTTATGCGAAACATAAACGTGACTAAATACGTTATTGTCAGTAAACATACAAAAGTCTATTTCTCAGAGTTTCTACGTGGTGCAGTAAAACCAAAACTACAGTATATTTGTGCATACCCAGTAGGTACCTGTCAAAATCAGCAAAAACTTTTCCGGAAGCAAGACCTTTCAAATAAATTGTTGTGCAGTGATATTTTTCCTGAGTTTTTGAAGTTCAAACGACTAGTTCTTTATGTGGATGGTAACCACATTGGCTCAGGGCATTTAGAATCCACCACCCCTATACTGAAGTTAAAAAACACTTCCAAGAAGTGCAAATCACATTTTTATTATTCAGTCCCCCATGCCCCAAATTATTCCATTCTTTCTGTCGCTAGAAAAGTTTAATCCTTCAATTTACTGGTCAGAGAAGGAAAATTACTTACAGGAGTCATGAGTGTCTTGAACAGTGTTCAATGTCCACTCCCAAAATTATTATTTTTATTTTTTCTTTAAATGCACCTTAGGGCTGTCACAAAAAGAAATTTCGTTGTGTTACACAATGACAATAAAGTGCTTGAACTTGAACTTGAACTTCCTCCAGAGTACTCAGAATTTGAGGATGTATTTAATAAGCAGCCAGCACCAGTGTTACCCCATCATAGAGATTATGATTGTGACGTTGAGTTACTCCTAGGTGCATACCTGCCAACAGGCAAAGTACACGCATTGTACCGTTCTGAACAAAAATCCATGGAGGACTATGTTACTGAAAACCTACAGCATGGTTTTATTGTCCTCAAGGGGCTTTTTTTTTCAAAAAAAATATGTTGGTTTGCATCCATGCGTTGATTAGTGAGACCCCTCACATTCTTATTGTCAATTCTTAATCAGGTCGCTGGGTCTACAGCTTATTTCAACTTGGATCTTAGAAGTGCCTATACCCTTATCCAAATTCGAGAGGGGTATGAATTCAAAACTGCTATTAATACTGCTAGAAGCTCTTACGAATACAAAGTCATGCCATATGGATTAGCTAATGTGCCCGCAGTATTTCAGTCCTTCGTTAATAACATTTCAACACACATCAATCATGTAAAGGAAGTGTCACTTTGTCATTGCAAAAAATCTATTGGTAAAACTCGAAAAGTGTGAATTTCACAAAGTAAAGATGCTTTAAGTAAATATGTTTTTGGGGTACAAGCTTCCAGGACGAGACTGACTATGAATGATTCAAAAGTGAAAGCCAATTGGTCCCCATCTACAAATCTTAAACAAGTACAAAGATTTGTAGCTTCACTATTATTGGGGGTTCATTAAAACTTTAGTTTTATTTCACCTATTACTTTTTTAACTAAAAAGACCTATAAAAGGTTTGTTTGCAATAAAGAAGCAAAGGAAGCCTTTGAGCAAATAAAAGGCTCATTTACCTCAGCTACAATTGTTAGACATCCTGATTTGGAGTTAATCTTTATAGTCGAAGTATATGCTTCCAATGTCAGGTAAGGGTTGTATGATCCCAATGGTGTCCAAAAAAAGGAGTTGTATATCCATGTGTCTTTTATTCAATAAGAATTAAGCATAGCATAAGTATAATATTGGCAATTGTGTGCTTTTAGATATTAAATTACCCTAAGAGAAGTGGAGATGTTATTTAGAGGGGGCTAAGTATCCTTTTATGATTTACAGTAATCCCTCCTCCATCGCGGGGGTTGCGTTCCAGAGCCACCCACGAAATAAGAAAATCCGCGAAGTAGAAATCATATGTTTATATGGTTATTTTTATATTGTCACGCTTGGGTCACAGATTTGCGCAGAAACACAGGAGGTTGTAGAGAGACAGGAACTTTATTCAAACACTGCAAACAAACATTTGTCTCTTTTTCAAAAGTTTAAACTGTGCTACATGACAAGACAGAGATGACAGTTCCGTCTCACAATTAAAAGAATGCAAACATATCTTCCTCTTCAAAGGAGTGCACATCAGGAGCAGAGATTGTCAGAAAGAGAGAGGAAAGCAAACAAATCAATAGGGCTGTTTGGCTTTTAAGTATGCGAAGCACCGAGGCACAAAGCTGTTGAAGGCGGCAGCTCACACCCCCTCCGTCAGGAGCAGAGAAAGAGAGAGAGAGAGAGAGACAGAGAAAAACAAACAAGCAAAAATCAATACGTGCCCTTCGAGCTTTTAAGTATGCGAAGCACCGTGCAGCATGTCGCTTCACGAAGGTAGCAACGTGAAGATAATCTTTCAGCATTTTTAGACGAGCGTCCGTATCGTCTAGGTGTGCAAACAGCCCCCCTGCTCAATCCCTCTACGTCAGGATCAGAGAAAGTCAGCACAAGAGAGAGAGAGAGAAAGTAAGTTGGGTAGCTTCTCAGCCATCTGCCAATAGCGTCCCTTGTATGAAATCAACTGGGCAAACCAACTGAGGAAGCATGTACCAGAAATTAAAAGACCCATTGTCCGCAGAAATCCGCGAACCAGCAAAAAATCCGCGATATATATTTAAATATGCTTACATATAAAATCCGCGATAGAGTGAAGCCGCGAAAGGGGAAGCGCGATATAGCGAGGGATTACTGTACACAGACCATAAAAATCTGATATACAGTACCTAAGGTCTCTTTAATGATTAAATGCTCGACAGGCAAGGTGGGCATTGTCTTTCAGTCAGTTTAACTTCTTGATCGCTTATAGACTCGATAGTAAGAATGGTAAAGCTGACACCCGGTCTTGAACTTACGATCCTAATCCTCCAGTTGCCTTTCCCATCAGAGGGTCATGGCAAACAGGTTTGTCACCTGATGGAAATTGCAGAAGTGCTACTATATGTACATTTGTATGCTTCATTATTATTAATATATTTTTTTTGCTCACCATGCATCTGCAAAGTCATTTGTCTGCTTTAATTAGAGGGGGCTATGACTCGTGCACTGAGGCTCCTTCACAAAAAAATTTTTTTTTGTGTATGGAAAGTGTCATGATCAAAGAGAAAAGTTGAACCAGGAGACTTCACATGCCTGCAACCCATACAAAATCACTAACTATTGCTTAAACACGTTCAAGACACTCTTTACTTTAGTCCTCCACACCCTGGCACTTCCTCTAGCCCTCCACCTTTCTGGTCCTTGGGTGCAAAAGACATAAAGTTCGTGTCCATCTATATTTTATATTAGCAGAAGCAGGATGAGTCTATTCATGTTAAATAAAGGGAGTTACTGAATGTATTAACTAGAAACTTGTAGCCTTCAACTCTGCTCTTTCACCCAACCATCACTAAAGGCAGATGCTACCATTGGTTTCCTTTTCCTCTCCAACCAGCATTCACTCCTCTGACAAAAACAAAACAACCCCATTCTCCTTTTATTCCAGTTGTCCTGCGCCCCGCACCGCGCTGCAGTCATTTCACTAGGCTGGTTGGTGTCTGCTTTCATATGCACACAGTGGCCTGGCACAAAATAAAAACTGGTAAGTCTACTAAAATCATTAAGGAATTAAAACATCCACTGTCTTAGCACATTTTTATAAATGACAATACAAACTAACAATTAAAAAAATGTTCAAAACACTCATCATGGAAGTGATGTGCAAAACACATGCAGAATACATTAGCACTGCAACATAGCGTAACTGGAGTAACACAATAAAAACAGAAACACTCTTTTACAATCAAGTGTCAGTGTTTGCCTTTAAATAAGATTTTTTTTCATATACATTCGAATTATATTTGAATAGTGATGATTGTTCTGACAGCCCTACTGTTCTCCCCTTTTCACTATTTTGTGCTGCAGCTTTATAACACACAACAGTAAAGCTTTGCCTGTTGTGTATACATATTACCAGCTATTCTGTATTAAATAATGAATTTAATAATAATAATTAATAACATTTATATGGCACTTTTCTCTCTCCCTTACGTAGAGAGATGGGAACCACTTTAACCACCACCAATGTGGAACATCCACCTGAATGATGTGATGGCAGTCATTATTGTGCCAATATGCTTACCACACATTAGCCATTAGGCAGCAAAAGGGTGAGACAGAGAGAGTCAATTGGAATGCAGGGGATGACTGGGGGGCCGAAATGGACGAGGACTTGATGGTCAATTTATCCAGGACATCAGGATACGCCCTGCTCTTTTCAAAAGACGTCCAGGGATCTTTAATGACCCCAGGATCTGAGTCAGGACCTCGGTTTTATGTCTCCTCTGAAAGACCTTTTTATAGTGCAGTGTCCCCGTTACTTCCCTGCAGCACTGCAGTCCACACACAGACCACAGGGTAAGGGCCCTCTGTTGGCCTCACCAATACCTCCTTCTGGGAGCAACATAACTTTTTTTTCCTAGATGGTCTGCCATACAAGTACTGGCCGGGCCTGAACATGTTTAGCTTCAGGTGGATGACCTAAATGCCACCTAGTGGTTCAACCAAAAAAAAAATAGACAACAGTTTCATAACATTAGCTTTTCAATTTCAAAAGTCTGTCCTTACAGATGTACAGTCAGATAAAATGAGAAATTCATGAATTCATGTGCACTATAAGCAAATAACGAATACATCATACAATAATAAAAAGGAACATATATAGAAAGTCACAGAAAAAACTCTCAACTATGTATGGGAATTGTATTTATCCAGTAAACAACAAAAAATTAGACATTAACAAAAACATAAAAATCTGTAGAAAATTACTATATACCACATGCATGGAAATTTCATTCATCTACTGTAGTCTTGCCAGAGCTACTCTTCAAATATAAAAGGAAAAAAACTAATTTGTGATGGTACAAATGATTTCTTATATCACATTTCTTTCAGTCTGCATTACCAGATTCTATTTTTATGTCTAACTGATAAAACAGAACTTATATTGGAGGCAAATAACAGAATCATTAAGGATTTGATGGGTAACTGATGTTACATATTATTTGAAATTGGAAAAATTCTAATTCTCACTTAAAGTATCTGTGCAAAATCTGTGTTTAAAACCTGGCAGGATCTAATCAATAACAACTTAGAATAAGCATTTATATTGAGGAAGTGGATTCTCTTCCCTTATTTATTTTAATTATTTTAATTAATTTATTTATTTATGTATTTACTACTATTAAAGTTTTACTCTGTTGGCCTAGCTCTGTATCTCATGGATGGGGGTTGATTTGATGTAAACTTAGTTTTTTAAAATTTGACTTGCTTCTATGGAATGTTATTTCCATCCATCCATTTTCCAACCCGCTGAATCCGAACACAGGGTCACGGGGGTCTGCTGGAGCCAATCCCAGCCAACACAGGGCACAAGGCAGGAACCAATCCTGGGCAGGGTGCCAACCCACCGCAGGGAATGTTATTTGCTTTTAATAAATTCAATAAAATGCTTAAAAAACAACCAAAAAAAGAATCTTTAAGGATTTGATTAAGCTTTTTAGGACAATGCCCACATATACCTGCTCACTGATCAACCTAAACAACTCTGTGAACTGCTAATTGTTGTACTAATATGTTGCAGTTTACCTTTATCTTAAACATTTGTGGGTTTAAAGCCCCATTTCAGACTCCAGGTAATAACTGCTTGGCCTAGACATAAGGACTGCAGAATGTGCGTAGAAATTGGAGTACCTTGGAAAATAACTTCAGTGTGTGCTTCCTGAGAGTAGTTAATTATGATGCATATCATTCACATTGGAGGAATGGCAGTGGTGAGTTTGAAGTTTGTGTTTCATGATGGGGGAGGCCAAAGTGTCAGTGAGATATGTTTCAGTTACCAGAGATAGTGAATTGTTAAAGCCTTCTCCATGCTCTACATGAACTTTATGGTACATACAAAACAAGGCATTGAACCCCAAGAGCTCTTTGAATCCCCTATGACATTCAAATGACATACAGGGATTAGAGTTTTCTTTTTGTGTTTTCATTTTCCAGAATGAAGGCATGGAAACTGATTTTTGTCATTGATCTGACATTGGAGGGTTACATCAGGAAGGGCACTGGGTGTGACGAGGATGGATAGGATTAGAAAGGAGTACATTAGAGGGTCAGCTCAAGTTGGACAGTTAGGTGACAAAGTCAGAGAGGTGAGATTGCGTTGGTTTGGTCATGTACAGAGGAGAGATGTTGGGAAAAGGATGCTAAGGATAGTGCTGCCAGGAAAGAGGAAAAGAGGAAGGCCTAAGAGAAGGTTTATGGATGTGGTGAGAGAGGACATGCAGGTGATGGGTGTAACAGAACAAGATGCAGAGGACAGAAAGATATGGAAGAAGATGATCCGCCTGTGGCAACTCCTAATGGGAGCAGCCGAAAGAAGAAGAAGAAGTCATTGATCTGACATTATTGTAGCCAAAACATAAACAGAAAGTGACTGCTAAAAAAATCATATCACTCTTTTTTTGGAAACAAGCATACCCTTTAATTGCTGACATATGTAGATCAGCAAAAGCTCTGACCTTCATCGCCTTATATTCATTATTTATACTAGCAGTGGAGTTACCCCTTAACAATTCACAACTCACCAAATATTTGCCTGTTTTTACATATAAAAGCCATCCAGGGATCACACCATTGTTTTGACAGAAAGAACTCTGCCCTAAAAACTTCTTTTCATTTTATTGTGCTCTCTTTCATTCTGACAGCTGTCCTCACTGTAGGAATGCTGATTGATTTGGCTGTAAAGGCAATCTGACAGGAGCACTGTGGGTGTTGTAAAGCACTTGGGTGCTATGCCCACACCCGGATGTGGATAAATTATTTTTGTATGCTAAGTAAATAGTATAACTTCTTTAAGACTGTCGTGTTATCCTTTTAGAAAACTGATCCTGTCATGTACATTTATTGGAATGATAATCCAGTCTGGTTGATGTCATTTTTTTCTTTCCCTTCCTTCTGCATTATTTCTACTATAATAACCAAAGCTGACCTGGATAAAAACAGAAATCCTTGAATTAAATGGTGCTTTTTTTTCAAATTTAGGTGACAGATTCCCGTTATCTCATACTGCAAATGCCGTATTGAATATGTAAAGTTAAAGTGAAGAAAATGTAAAAGATAGCGTGACATGCTTAATGAATAAGTGCACAGCTAAACAATTCCATTTTGCTTCAAGGTATACAGCTTTCTGCAGCATTTAGCTGCCAATTGTTTAACCTTATCATACAATTTAGCATAAATTGTTCAAAATAATTGGTTTCAAAGCAACTTAAGCATGAACAGTTTGACTGAGCGGGTGCTGTGTTTTCTTTCTTGACAGCTGAATGTTTATTTGCTATAAAGTGATGTTTAATCACAGTAGCTCTTGTCACATTTTAAGATGCATGAACAGCTTTCTTTCAAGAAATATAACCTGAAGTACCTACTTATGGAGAATCTTCATCTGAAGTCACAGCTTGGTATGGTGTAGTCATGCTTCCCTTGATGTGTGTTGCTTTGCGTGGGCAGATCTTCAACAACGGCTGGGAATAAATATATGATCTTAGCACATACCATATGTTGCAATGCATCTGATTAGATCACTCATTGTTTTAATAAATATGAACAAATCTGGTTTGAATGTCACAAGTGAAGTTGGTTAATTTATTTTATTTGGTAAGACAATGCTGTTAGCATTGCTAATTCACAGTTGTAGGGATCTGGGTCCACATCCTAGCTTGGTCGCTGTTCCCATAGAATCGGCAGTATTTTTCTCTGTCTTTCTGTGTTGCTGTGTGGAATTTTCTCCAAGTGTGCTGGTTTCCATTCAGATCACTGGGACACCCTGGTTAGATTGACTGACAACTCTAAATTGACCCAGTGTGTGCAATAGTGTGCCCGGTAACGGACTGGCACTTCATTTCAAATTGTTCTTGCCATGTGCACAAAATTCAGAAAAGCAACAGATAGGTTTTACAGGAATTAAATTAACAGCTGTTGTATGATTTAGCAAATGCACATGCCCTTGGCTTCTCTGTGACAACTAGGTAAATAGTTAAGAGGATTTTTTTTTAAAAGAATATATATATATATATATATATATATATATATATATATATATATATATATATATATATATATATATATATATTGTGAAAGATTGAGGTCTCCGTGACCCCTTGAACCCTCGGATCAGACGTCTTACACCATATAAAAGTCCAAATATTGCTTTTATTCAGACAAATATGTGCACCAAGCACCCTATACTCCACTACACTCATATAAATAACTCAATAATTAATAAATCAATACACAATAATCAATCCTCCACACTCCCAGACGCATTGCCACCCTTCCACCCAGCTCAGCTCAGCATACTGGGCTTTCCCATGGTCCTTTATACTCCCTGACCCGGAGGTGGTTCCTGTTCCACAACCCACAAGTCCTTATTCCTCCCGGGTCAGGGTAAACAGTCCTTTTCTTCAACCCGGAAGCACACCGTTTCCTCCTGTCCTGGGATTATGACGTACTTCCGGGTTATAGGGCATGTAAGAGTCTACGGGCTTCCCTACAGCGACTCCTGGTGGTCCCCAAGGCATCCAGCAGGGCTGTGCATAAAAACTACATAGTCCATGAGTCCCTGCTGGAACTCGGGGCACGTCCATGCTGCAGGGAAAGCTCCACCTGGCGGCCTGGGGGTATTGGCCGGAATGAAAAGCCGGCCACATATCACAATATATATATATATATATATATATATATATATATATATATATATATATATATATATATATATATATATAATCACAGAGAATCACAAAAATCACATTTTTATGTGCACAATTCAATAATGAACTCAAAAGTAGTGTATTGCGTGTATTTGGTTTGCAAACACTTAAAACAAATAAGGTGCTTTTTAACAGCAGTATTCCCTTTACATATTAGCAGTTAAAATATTTCTTGTAAATCTCAACTTAAACATTAATGTAATCAAATCAAGTATAAAACCAAAGCTATTTGCCACTGCCAGGGCATTAACGTTTTATCTAGTTTGTTATAGAAAAACAAGTTACCTTCAGAGTTCAGAGCCACGATCACAACATTATAACAGGCACCTTCCAAGCGACAGCAAGTTAACATTTCTAAATCTGTTTTGTTTTTGATCTGAACAGATACCAGCAGAAACATTTTCTTTTATCAGGGAGCAGCATAAACAGTCTACGTTCAGTAGCAACTCTTTGAGGGCTAATATTTTTTCCAAAAAACTCACAAAGCCATAGTTTCACACATAAATCAACATAAAAAGTCTGTTGCTGCCTGTTGTGCCTGTTGTCGGCACCTGTTTGCAGTTTGTGGCAGCAGCGGCTGTGCAGGGGCAGCTCGATGGCCCATAAGAATGCACAGTGGGCTGGCTGCCTCACTGTCTTTGTGAGACAGGTGCATGGGGGTGGCAGTTGCAGTGAGACACAATATGGTTTGTACCTCCTGTCATCGTGTCTGTCCTCCCAGGCGAATGTTGCCATAGGTGCATCAGCTACACAAACGTGTTCAGCAACACAATCGTTTTTCGATTTGCATCTCCAGATGACTTGTATCAAATCGGAGTCCGACAAATCAGAGTCTGATTCAGCGATAATATGAAAAAAGACATCCATGGATTATTTTGCTTTGAGCATTCACTTTGGTATCTCTCCATTTTAGAAGCTATTTGCTCTTCACTACTCATGCATGTACAGGGAATCAAAGTCAAATCAACAAAGCTAACTTTCCTTCTATCGTAAAGCGCTGTAACAAGAAGATCATTGATCTTTATCGATCACTAGTGAGACTGAGACTTTCAAAATAATAATGATAATACAAAAACTGTGTTAATGCACAATAACATAATTGTCAAGGTTAATTAGTTAATGCGTTAATGCGATAATAACACGTTAACTTGCCCAGCCCTAATAAATATATATATGTATACTGACACACATGTGGGCTTAGGAGGCAGTCAACAAGCCCGGAGGTGCGTGAAATATCGTGAGACAAGGGGTTGATAATGGGTACTAACACCTCTCTCTTTCGCCAGACAAAAAGAAGAAATATAACGAACCTTCCATACTTCTGGGTTCCCAAGATGGCTTCCAATTGTCACTTCCACCTCTGACTCCCGATGCATTCCCCCTTCAGTTTCATTTACACTTTTATCTCCTCAGGTTCCTTACCACTGTATCAGTATGAGCTTATCTTTTCAAAGGTAACTTTCTTTTATTTTGGTGATATTAGCAAAGGTAACACTAAAATATATAAATTGCACACCAGACATATTATTTCTCCTCTATGATAATATTCATAATATTGATTATGAAGTCCTCTTTAAGAGAGGAAGAGTAATTATGTTTTTGAGAGAATTTCTCACAGCAGTCATTTTGCCTAACAAATTGTAATGTAATTATATCTGTCAGATTTAAATAATGTAAATAAACCCATTTGACACATTCAGGCACATTTACACTGCAACCTGGTCTATGGTAGCAGAATGTCGCAAAAGCATCTGATCCAGATTAAAAACTGTAGATTAAATGTTCTTGTTGTATTATGTAGCACTAAAGAAAAGAAATATTGAATGAGTACAAAAGCTTTCCATCAGATTAATTGGCATATTTTAGTATGGATGCCTGTCTGAGTGTTTCTGTGTGATAGTATAGAATCTCATCCACAGTTTGCTCATGGCATGTTCCCATCTTTTTTTAGAACAGGCTTTACCGCCCAGAAATCCTGCACTGAAAAATCAGATTACACCATAAAGCAAAGTATCAATTGTCTGTTTGATACTTTCTCTGAAAAATAAGTGAAGCTCCTGACAAGTATCTACACGTTCTGTATTTTTAACTGCTGCACTGTGTGTTTTGATTTTATTGAGCTAAACAGCATCACAATCTTGGTTACTTTGTAACGACCTTCATGATGTGAAAAACTGACTGACTGGTATTAAAAAATGATCTTTAGTGTTTGAAGGTGTCACATCTCTTACGAAGGCAACATTGTTCTTTCCTTTGATCAACCTCTTACATAAATAAACTGATTAAAATAATATTAATTATTTAAAATAATTAATCCATTTAGAACAAAAGTAACTGTCTTGTTAGACAGATGTTAAAGCTCTAATCAAATAATCTTTTAAATATTAAGTGTTGTTAATTAATGGTTTCTGATAATTATTTCCTGACCCTCCAGGGTCCTATACTAATTGCTCTTTTGGCAAATCATGTGGTGTGAGTTCTGTAATTTTTTTCCATCTTTTGGGAAAAAAATTATTTCTATTTTTATTTTGCTTTTGTACATCATATTGCCGCTTTGTTTTCTGGGTGTGGCACCATTTCATGAGTCCATTACTAGGTGGCAACTCCTGGTTGCCAGGGCTTTGTTTTTGTGTGACGTCGGCATCTGACGTCATCAGAATTAAATAGCAGCACAGTATGTTCCTTTTTATCCATGATTTGGATTGCTCATATAAAACAAAACTTTTGCTTCAAGTTTCTTTGTCTTGATTTCAAAATCACATCAAATCAAAATGAAATTTTATTTTTCACATTAAAAATATGTAGTGAAATCCTAAGTTGCTCAACTCCAATGATTGTGCCTATAATAATAATAATAAATGGCTTTATAATTATCAAAGGTTATTAATAGAATTTTAAATATGTGATGAATAATAACTAAATCAATAACTTAAATAATATGAGAAACTTTAAAATAGGGCATCATGTAGTTATGGATACTTTCCTTATTCAAGATGTGTATAGACTGTGATAAAAAGCACCTCCTCAGCCTCTCTGAGCTAGATTTTAGGTAGAGGTAGCATTTTCCTGACTTCATCACAGAGAAGAGGCCATTGTTGGGATAGGTGGTGTCACAGATAATTTTCTTTGGACTGTTCGGACATTGCTTGGCACAGATGTCCTGGAAGTAAGGGAGTGCACACCCAGTGATGTGTTCAGATGACTGTACCACTCTCTGCAGAGCCCTGTGGTCCTGCTATGTGCTGTTCATAAACCAGGGAACAATACCTTCAGGATACTTTCACGGTAGATGTGTAGAAGTTCCTCAGTTAACTGGGAGTGTAGCTGGAAATCTCTGAGGAACCTGAGGTGATAAAGACATTGTCATACCTTCTTTTTCAAGGTGTCAGTGTGTTTGGACCAGGTTAGGTCTTCTGTGATGTGGACACTGAGGTATCTAAGACTCTCCACCCACACTACCAGAGAGCTGTTAATACTGAGAGGTGGAAGTGTCTCTGATGATTTTTCTCAAAGTCCACAATCAGCTCCTTGTCTTGCTTACATTCAGAAGCAGACTGCTGTCCTGACACTAATATAAAAGACTGTGCACTTCATCCAGGTAAGCCTATTTATTGTTGTTAGATATGAAGCCTACAACAGCTGTGCAATCAGAAGAGTTGACAATGGTGTCACAGTCATGTGTGACCGTACAACCATATATATAGAGGGAGTACAGCAGAGGACTCAGAACACAGGGGAGCACCTGTGTTGTTAGTGAGGGATGATGAGGTGTAGCCACCCTCTTGAATCATTTTTGTGTTAAATGTAGAGCTATATTCTATAACTAACATTCACATATAATTCCCTCTCTTGTTCTTCATGTGGGCCAGTACTGTATGAAGGATCAAGGTGATGGCATCCTCTGTGGTTCTAACAGAATGATATGCAAACTGTAACGGACTCAGTTCTTTTGGTAGAGAAGAGCATATGTGATTTGTGTGAATTACTTCATTACTATAGACATTACTATGACAGGATAATAGTCATTCAGACAGGTTGGACTTGTTTTCTTAGGTACAGGGACAATGGTGGATCTTTTATAGCATGATGGTAGTAAAGACTGGGTTAGTACCTACAAGCTCTCCTAAGGTCAGGTTATGTGCAAAGGTATAGGTTGGGATGTCAACTGGGTCAACAGAAAAGTCCAACCAAAAAGAACTCCTCTTGGCATATGCTTCCAGTTCTAGTCACAAACGACACCACACCCGGTGAATCAGAAGGGACAAGGTTAAGTGCGCTCACTGGGTGGTTTCTTGGAGCTGCAAGGAGAGGAGATGAGAATGTTAACGACAGTGGTCCCTCTCACCTTGGCAGGTTTTTACATACCTTGATCGAGCCGTGAGGAGATCCTCTGATGTGCATGCATGGCAATAATATGTTATTTAAGCTGTTGAATTACTTCACTTTCCTGTTCATTTCAGTCTACTTTTATTTGTGTACATAATGAATATTATATAAGTTAATGCACTCGATTCTATATTATTGCACATTATAAATGATTATATTGTATTGTATAGTATTGTTTAATATTTTATTGAGTGATTTCCTGCGGTATCACTAAATATGGACCATTCCATAACAATTTTTATTGAGAAGATTATGACCAGTAAAAAAGTAGGTCAGTATAAATATAGCCAGTAATAAGTAAACATATTAAAAGAGAAGATAACAAAGATGACACTTTAAAATTTTACCTTCAAGATTGCTTCAGCATTTACAAATGGAACACAAATGCAACATAGCAATTCAAATCAAAGCCGGAATTAGCCTGTAAATTCTAAAAATCCAATCCCCTATCACATTCCCATCACTCACAAGATAATCTCTGTGTGAAAACTGGTTATATTTTTGGCTTAGCAAAGCTGTAATAAAAATTTAAAACCAAGACAGCAAAAGTAAAATATTATTATAGGAATGTCACAAATAAGAAATATCTCATTTAAAAGAAAGATCCATGCCCAGAAATGTTTATGCCTTGCTTTAGATCACATATTTTACACTTACATTAAAAATTATGCATACATTATATTTGGCAGATAAAGGCTTTAACTTAAAATAGAAAATTCAGGCTATTCTGGCTGTGAACTGTACATTTCATTCTGTCTCCTTGTCACCACTGACTGGCTGAATTACTATAAATGTTAAACATGTTACAAACCTGTCAGCTGTCCCCCTTTGCTTGACATGACGAGCTGTGTCCAGTTCAGAAGGGAATTCTTTTGTTATTATTCCTATTTTTTTCTTTTATGCTGTACCCAAGGTGCAAGTATCTATCCTTCTAGCAATTTCATGAAGCACAGTCCATATCACAGGTGACCCAGTGACCCAGTACTAATGAAATGTGCCACAGGTCTATTTGACAAATAGACATTTTTTACTTTATACTTGAATTCTTCTCTTTCTAAAGAAACTGTTTCCAACTGACATAAAGGACAGAATGCCTGACCTCATCAAACCTTTGACAAAGGGCTGCCCCCAGAATTGTAAATTCTGTCAAAAACAAAATCCTTCAGTTGTGGGTTTCTGCTTAAGACTATTATTTTCTGCTCAGTGGATGAGGCCATCTGTACTGAGACTCTTGTTTAATGTCAGTCAACACTATATTGATAGCACAGCAATTTGGAATTATTCAGCTTATCCCCAAAATTACCTCTGATATATTAGATATTCACCATCATGGCTTAAAGAAGGTCAAATGAAATGACTGACACTAAGAAACACATGTGAAATCAAACACCATTTATTTTTTACAATTGTGCCTTGGTTGTGTCACTAAACATAGTAACCCAGCCATGTTGGTTGCACAAACCAGTGTATTTCTTCATGGTTACGCCAAGAAGAAAATCCGGTGTAAAATTTTGCCAGATCAATGTGTGGTCAGCAATATAGATTTACATACTGCATCAGTTGAGGCCTGGATTAACAATGGCTGCCACCAGTACTATTAGCCAACAGGGTGCTGGGCGAAATTGGGCTACTGTTGGCCAAAGGAGAAGAAGAGGGGGAAGATGTGTCCAGAGGCAGGGGGAGAGGAAGAAGGTTAGGAGAGTTGGAGTGAGGGTAGGAACTTTGAAAGTCGGTAGTATGACTGGTAAAGGGAGAGAATTAGCTGAAATCAAGGAGAGAAAGAAGGTTGATATATATTGTGCCTGCAAGAGACTAGATGTCAGGGGAGTAAGACCAGGTGTGTCAGAGACAGATTCAAATTGTTCTACCATGGTGTGGAAGGGAGGAGAAATGGTGTAGGGGTTATCCTGAAGGAAAGGAGTGAGTTGGAAGAAGTGGTGGAGAGTGTACCCAAGGGAGAGAGTGTGTGGTGATTGGAGTGGATTTCAATTGACATGTTGGTGAAGGGAACAGAGGGGATGAGGAAGTGATGGGTAGGTGTTGTGTCAAGGAAAAGAATGAAGAAGGTTAGATGATAGTGGCTTTTGCAAAAAGATGGACAATCTCATCTGCTCTAGGTGTCACAGTTGGGCCTGGGTGCGCTCACTGGGTGTTATTTTGGTGCTCTGTTTGTTGCTCTGTGGGAAGAAGAAGGTAACATTAGGAAAAATCCCTCTCTGTCTCTCTCGCTGGAGTGGTATCTCTTACATCAGTCTACCCCGGTAGATGATCTCCAGTCACACATGTGTGACAATGTATATCGAATTAAAATGAGAGTTTATTATACTGCTGATCTAAAGTACGTTATTCATAAGATAAATTTAAAGTAATTAAAATGTGACAGAGCAGTACAGTGAAGCCTCGTTTATCACGGTTAATCCATTCCAGACTCTACCGCGATAAATGCATTTTCGCAAAGTAGGATTCTTTATTTATAAATAAAGTTATCCTGAAGGAACAGTATGTCAAGAATGTTTTGGAGGTGAAAAGAGTGTCAGACAGAGTGTTGATTATGAAGCTGGAAATTGAAGGTGCGATGATGAATGTTGTTAGTGCATATGCCCCGCAAGTTGAGTGTGCAATGAATGAGAGAGAATATTTCAGTAATTAAAATGTGACAGAGCAGTACAGTGAAGCCTCGTTTATCACGGTTAATCCATTCCAGACTCTACCGCGATAAATGCATTTTCGCGAAGTAGGATTCTTTATTTATAAATCGAATATTTTTGCAGTTAGACTATAGAAAACCTGTTTACGACCTTCTAAATACGTTTTTTTAACATTATTAGAGCCCTCTAGACATGAAATAACACCCTTTAGTCACCATTACACTCGTATTACCCAATATATTAGACAAAATAAGAGAAAATACGACATATTAGACATTACAAATATCATATTATTATTATTGTACTGTACATTTAATTACAAACACACAGTTCTTACAATCAACCACTAACCACACTAACCACTAACCACTAATGAAGGCACGAGCTCAGTAGGAGAGTCTTCAGGTTGTAAGCTGGAGCGCTGATCGCACCCTCAGAGGACACAGACGCCCCTGGGAAAACCCCTGAAACAGCTGACAGTCTACCTTCACATTGCTCCTTACCCTTCTTACTTGCGCTATAACATGCGATAAACCTCTCACGCGGTACTCCGCTTACTTAAAAGTATTGTGCAGCGCCTCTCAGCTTTGGAAGTGGTTGTTTTGTTTCTCTCTCTCTCTCAGACATTCTCTGCTCCTGGCGGAACTGTCATCTCTGACTTGTCATGGAGCACGTTTAAACTTTTGAAAAGAGACAAATGTTTGTTTGCAGTGCTTTGAATAAAGTTCTTTTTTTTTCTACAACCTCCTGTGTCTCTGTGCAAATCTGTGACCCAAGCGTGACAAGGTGGTGCAGTATCTTCAGCAGGTACGTCGTTGTCTTCTTCCGCTGAAGGAGTACTAGGAGTAGGCAGTGGGTGTCTGGGTGCGTGGCTGAAGAACATCTTGATAGGCAGTTGCTGGCGCTGTCTTTTCAAATGCGTGAGGAGGCTTTTGTAGGGTATTGCCATCTTTGATCATATCCAAGAGTTTCACTTTCTCCTGGATGGTAAGCATCTTCCTCCAGCGCTTAGTTTCATTGTCAGAAGGCTTAGAAAAAGCAGCACGTTTAGGAGCCATCGTGGGGCTTAGATAAAAGTTCTCAGAAAGAGCATGCGTAGTGACGTAAACGTGTATGAGAACAAATCACGACAGAGTGAAGCATGATATAGTGAGGGATCACTGTACTTCAGTACTGGTACTTTTAGATGGTCTGTTTTTATTTTTCTTTCTTGGCCTGTCCAGCAAGCATTATTATGTTTAGAGACTATAAGTGATATTTTTTGTCACAAAAAAACTGACAGATTATGAATTAGTTAAAATTCATTGATTATCATTACTTTTCTCACTTTCTTTTTGTGAATCCGATTCAGTAACCAAAACCACACAAATTAATATTACTGAATATATAGTAAAACTTAAATGTCACACATTTCTTCAAAATGCAATACTCATTTGATAGTAATGAAAATAATGCTCTAATTAAAAGTTTTTTTTGTTTGTTTTTTTTGAATACATTAGAAATGCCACCGCTCCGGGCATCAGGTTCATACAAGTATTTTATTAGATCAGACTGAATATGTTAAAGGAAGACAATTAGTATTTAATCTTGGAGATACTGTATGTTCAACATAATATATACCCCCATGAGCAACAGACCTTCCAGAGGTTTTGTCATTTTTGAATGTATAAAAAGATTTTGACAGGGATTAGGTTACTTATTCCCTTCATTGCACAGATTTGGGTTTGCATGTGAATGGATTAAACCATTACACTCTAGGCTAGAACCTTCAGTTTGTGTAAATAGTATCTATTCTGGTTATTTAATTGTGGATTGTGCAAACAGTCAGGGATATCCTTTGTTGCAGAATTTATTACCATCACCATCAAAATCTCTACCATCTACTTGTGCAAAGGACCAGATATTCAGGGAATTATGAGGGCGTGAACAAGACGTCTCCTTGTGCATAGGACATCATATTCATACTGACAATTTCTGTGTTACAGTAAATGTATTAAAGAGTTGTACAAAACTGTTATGTTCAGGATTAATTTAAATATGAACATTATTTCATGTGAATACCCTTGCACTTCATCTTAAATTTGATCGGTGTCTGCTCCACAGAATGTAGTATACCTTGTCTCACACTCTGATAATTAACATTAAGATTTTTTTTCTTAAAAAAACTTGAACACGATTGTAAAATTGTCAGTTAGTCATTCTCCAACCCGCTATATCCTAACACAGGGTCACGGGGGGTCTGCTGGAGCCAAGGCAGGAACAAACCCTGGGCAGGGTGCCAGCTCACCGCAGGACACACACACCAAGCACACACTAGGGACAATTTAGGATCGCCAATGCACCTAACCTGCATGTCTTTGGACTGTGGGAGGAAACCGGAGCACCCGGAGGAAACCCACACAGACATGGAGAGAACATGCAAACTCCACGCAGGGAGGACCCGGGAAGTGAACCCAGGTCTCCTTACTGCGAGGCAGCAGTGCTACGACTGCGCCACTGTGCCGCCCATTGTAAAATTGTCTTAATTTCTAATACTAGGAGGCCACAAACTGTATAAAAATAAATAATTATTTAGAGATCCAAAGCATTGAGAGGCATTGCACTACAAAAATTCCATTTCTAATACTGAGTTTCAAGTATACATATTATAAGATTATAGATTTAATCAGAAAGAAATGAATTTGTGGCAGCTTAGTTAGCAGCTTAGTTAGCAATGGACACTAATGCCTCTGCATATGCTTTTCTCTGCAAATTTAACATATGGGATAGCATGGCCTTGAACTTCTAAAGCTTTGTATCTCTCTCTATATAAAATCCAACATCTGTCTGTCTGTATGTCTGTCATAGTTCGCTTGCAGGAACGATATATATACGCTAATCCGAGAGAGAGGCTGCAGGCCGAGGGGAAGGGGAAGCGTGAGGTCAGGAATAGAGAGTTGGGCCGGGCCCTCCTCACTCATGCGGCAGCCTCCATTTGGATCTGTCTACATCTGGTCACGTTTTGGAGTGTACCTTGCCTCTGCTTAGCTAGCGATGCCCATTTGTTTATTGATTTTTAAAGTTTGTCCTGTTTTACTACTACTCAGGCAAATGAGCCTTCGAAATACTGTAACCTTTCATCAATATAGTTCTATTATGTGCAAGTTAGAGACCAAAAAAAGACAAACTTTTCTAAACTTCTCGCCTATCTATTGACCTTTTAATTAGATTTTCAAATAATGAGTAGAACCTCTGTAAAAAGCACTCTTCCTCACATTGTTCAAAACATGATCTAAGTCTACTCCCAATTGTTTAGCCCACACAACTTAATTTGCTTGGCTTTGCCTCATTGGGAGGAATCTGATGCATCATCACAGCTATCTGACAGTTTATTTTTGTTATCCAGACGAATTCTAACTCATTTATCACATCATCATACAAAACGGTTTTCTAGTTTGCTTAAAAGTGCAACTATTGAATGTGAATATACAGTTAAAATTTTAAAATCTGTCTGGTATTTATTAAAGTAGTCTTCAATTAATTATGCATGTTGATTGGCAGCCTTTTTAGATATTTTATTATCTTTGAGTAATTATTTCATATTAAATCTTTTTCTTTCTCCTTCTTCTGGATGGGAATGGGACAAGTTATCTGATCTCATTTAAATATGATGTTGTACTTTAAAATCACTAAATAAATAAAGAAGGAAAAACATTCTGAAAACTGTTTTTGAGCTCAAAGTACTTTTCATAAAAGCAGATGGCTGTCGTGGTATTGAGTTTCTATGGTTACAATAGTTTTGGCATAAAACATATAAACAATTAAAAAAAGGAGTGGTTTTGTTATGTTTTAGTGATAGCAAGGATTTTTAAATTTTTGCTTTGAACTTTGACCACTAGTTTTGATCTTTGGTTTTTGTTTGTGTTGCCTAGTTTGGCCTTTGTACATTATGCTGACTGTGATATAATAGTTCATTTCATCTTTTTAAGCCTTTTTGGGTTTTTCTTCAAATATATCATTATAATGGCAAAGAGGGACTTTCATTGTCATTGTTATTTAGCTGTTTGATATTTTTTTGAGAATGGGTGCATTTTTTGCCCTTTGCTTCATCTGCTTCAATTCTTGTACTGATTGCAGGGATCTGAGATTACCGCGGAGTCATAGCGTCATGGGGTGTGGCCACATACTGCACCAGGCATGGGCGTGTGGTGATCAAGTGGTCTTGGCTGACTCAGAACAAGCAGACCTGAAAGCATGGTCAGACTGCAGGCTCTCATGATTGTTATGGAGACATTCTGTCATTTAGTAATTCAGTTATTTTCATATTTTATTGCACTTTTTCCATCCATGGAAGTGCATTTTTAACTCTTTCTTAATTGAGCATTTGTTTGCTCATTTTTTGAGCATGATATTGTTTTAATACCCATTTAGGAACTCATTAAAGAAGGTAGCTATCCAGGGAGGTGAAACAAGCTAGTGATTCTCTCATTTACCCTTTGTAATGACATCACAGACAATTATAAAGAGTCTGGGGCACCTCAAAGGCAGACCCTGCATATTGAAAGAGCGCAAAAGGCTAAAACAAATGCCTGTTAAGCACAATCGTTGAGACTTCTCAGTTAATTCACGAAGTCTGGACAAGATGGCCATGTTTCTGGTTTTGATGGTTCCTGGGAGGAAGAGGCCGGTCCTGGTGGAATGACACCGGAAGTGACATCATGGGTGGATGCACATCAATCTTCCTTTCAGCAGGGTGGAATGGAGAAGAGAAATTGTTATTACTTAGCACCCTCATGTGTTCCGGGGGAGTAATATAATTACCCAAGCCCTTAAGTTATTCCCCAAGTGCACATGCGTGACACTTTCTATTTTAAAGCTACTGTTATGGCCCTTTTACACCATGTGCTTTACCTTCCTGTCACTACTACAAAAATAAACAAACCTTGGTATATTTTGTACAACTTCATGCCTTCTTTATTGCACATGTTTGTCAGTCAAAACACTTGGTTTTCTGGTGCAAACCTAGCAATAGATAAAGAATAGGCAAAAACAATAAAATATTTGCTTTATTTGTTCTGAAAGTTAGTTTTAATAGTAGATTGCAATTAAAGACCAACTAGGGATTTTACAGGCGACAACTTATTTGTAGGCTTTAGGTGCAGGATTTAAGAGCTCACCTTTCACCTCAGCATATTGCCATTCTATCTACTGACCATTAGGAAAAAAATATTTTAATACATTTTTCTTTCCAGCTACAGATAGGTAGCAACCACATAGTCACACAGAAATGTTAAACTCAACAACAGAAGTCTTATTTATCATTTCTTCATGTGTAACAAGTCTAAGAGTTTTTGAAACCTAAAAGAGTATACATATTAAACAAAAGCTATTCTGCCTGTTATAGAATATAATCAACAACCTATAAATAAAAAATGGTAAAAAGGGATGAGAATCTGATGGCTCAGAGCTGTGCAATTGTTATCTGTGAACTCCCATATGCTTTACGTAAGCTATAACACTTTGAAACAGTCAGAACACCTATGCCTACTTTGGTAAAAACACCAAAATATTTAAAACAGAAAATCAAACAGAATACATTCATGCAATCTGGTACCATGACAATTGCAGCAGTAAGTTGTAATATGGTGCATTCATGTGTCAGACTAATTTTTTTTCTCCAGCACATTAGATCTTGGGAATTTCATTGCCTTGAACTCTTTGTCATGTTCTTCAAAACATTCCTGAGCAGTGTGGCAGTGCACGTTATCCTCCTGAATGAGGCCACTGTTACAATGTGGATGTGTATGTGATCTGCAACAATGTTTAAGTAGGTGGTATGTGTCAAAATAGCATATACATAAATGCCAAGACCCTCAGTTTCCTAGAAGAACATTGCCCAGTACATCACACTGTCTCTATGGGCTTGCTTTCTTTGCATAGTGCATCCTGCTGCCATCTCTTACCTGGCAAATGACACACACACACATCTGGCTCTATTGTAGGCACGCAGCTGGACAGTTTGACATCTGTGGCAGAGTGACAGGCACTGAGCAGGCTCCTGTCAATAATGGAGAATCCACTGCATCCACTAAACTGTCATCTCCAGACAGAGGAGCAGCTTCAGCGACAGACTGCTGTCACCGTCCTGCTCCACTGACAGACTGAGGAGATTGTTCCTCCCCCACACTATGCGACTCTTCAATTCCACCCGGGGGGGTAAACGTTAACATTATACAAAGTTACTGACTGTCTGTATACCTGCATTGTTATCACTCTTAAATTTAATATTGTTCTTTATCAGTATGCTGCTGCTGGAGTATGTGAATTTCCCCTTGGGATTAATAAAGTATCTATCTATCTATCTATCTATCTATCTATCTATCTATCTATCTATCTATCTATCTATCTATCTATCTATCTATCTATCTATCTATCTATCTATCTATCTATCTATCTATCTATCTATCTGTCTGTCTGTCTGTCTGTCTGTCTGTCTGTCTGTCTGTCTGTCTGTCTGTCTGTCTGATCTAAAAGAAAACATGATTCATTACACAAGGATGCCTTCTTTCATTGCTCAATAGTCCAGTTCTGATGCTTACTTGCCCATTGTAGGTGCTTTTGGCAGTGGACAGTGGTCAACATGTGCAATCTGACAGGTCTGCAGCTACGCATCCACAAACACAGCAAGCTGCAGTGCACTGTGTGCTCTGACACATTTCTCTCATGCCTAGCATAAAGTTTTTTTTTTAAGTTTGCCCATCTGGAGATGATATCATCTACCTATCACAATTTGGCTTAATCAAGGTTGCTCAGATCCTTACACTTGCCCATTTTTACTGCTTCCAACACATCACTTTTAAGAACTAACTGTATCCCACCCCTTGATTTGTGCCACTGTAGCAAGACAATCAATGTTATTCATTTCTCCTGTCAGTGTTTTTAATGTTGTGGCTGACTGGTGTATATACAGTATCTATATTGTCATGCATGTGCGGCTGTGGAAACACATTCAGAGCTTAAGTGAATTAGGCAATACTAGAACAAACTGAGAGGAGATACTTTCATTAACTGTCCTTTCTCTTCCACCTGTAGTTCTGAAAAGGTCCTTGCACCAACCTGGACATGAGCCATCTTCTCAGACGTAGGAAAAATCAGCAAAAGCATAAATTGTCACACGGTTATTTCTGAGGCATTGTGCACTTTAATATATCATACTGTTATGTAAAATAAGACCATATAATATAATGTGATGGATCGCGATGTTGTGATGTGCGGCAATCATCTATGAAATCTACACATTACCCAATATTTTTAGTTTTGACAGAGTGGAGGGTGGTCTGTATATTGATACAAATTCTACCTGAGTACTGGGATAGTATGGTGAGACTATGATTAGTACTGCTGCTTCCTGGATCCAGAGATCTGTCTTTGAACTTTGCACCGTCACTTCTGAGTGGAGTTTGCATGTTCTCCACATGTCTGCATGTAATTTTCTGGCGGTGCTTCAGTTTTCCTTCCTCAATCAGAAGACCTGCATTCTACTACTACTTATTATTTGGCCGACGGCTTTATCCACAATGACTTGTAACATTTGGTATACAATTAATTAAATTCTTTGTTTTTTGTTTTTCCAATTGAAGCAAGGACAGATGTAATAATAACTTGTTCATGGTCATACAGTGACAGTAGTTGAATTTGAACCCATAATCTTAGGGTATTGTAGTCCAAAGCCTTAACCACTACCCCTGCACTGCCTACCTAAGATGCAGTTCTAAATAGACTCTGTGCAAGTTGGTGCTGTGATGGACTGTAGCACTGTCCAGGGTTTGTTAATATCTTGCACCCAATGCTGTCTGGTTGGGCTGTGGCAGCTATAGGTTGGGCAATGAGAATTTTAAGTTATTCATTACTGCCTGTCTGAGAACAAATGTCACTACTAGAGCACGTAGACACAATCACTTGCTATCAGACGGCATTCTCTTTGGATTCTCATTATAGCCAAGATCACTTAAATACATTTATTGTTACCCTAAATGCATGTACCTCATATATCTCTTGTGAGAGTTAAGGTTCAGTAGCAACTGTATCTGTGTTCTATAAAATATTAGTAGCCAGAGCAACTAAAAGGTTAGACCAGAAAAGCTGAGACAGTGACATAGAGACTTGTACATAAATAATTCAGTTCAACACATTTTATTCTTTTTTTGGTGTACTTTTCGCTTAAAACCCCAGGATACTACTCAAGATTTACAATTCTATCAAGAGAAAAAAGGAATGTAGCATCAAAGCAAAACATAAGGTTGAAACAGAAATTGGGAAACAGCATGCCGTACAAGCACAAATATAAATACAGTATATGCATATATAGATGGTGGTTTGAAGTACAGATTCCAATTACCCCAGATCAATCACATTTTCAAATGTATCTTTCTGTATGCAAAAACAAATTAATTTAGGTTCAAGATGAAGAATAAAGATAAAAAAAGGAGATGAGCAGGCACTAATGATCTTTAGGCTAATAGTTTAATATGAATCACAGGCAGAAAACAATAATAAGATAACATACTGAAATTAACATAAAAGTTCTGGTATACTAATGCACGATTATCATTAGGTGTGGAGGAGGGGTCACGCTATGTAAAGTATAATGAACAACCACCAAATTTATTTGATTATATTTCATCATAAATATGAATCTTGACTTTACAAATACAGTTGATTAAGAAGCCCATGAAAGACTAGTAAAAAATTTGGAAAAGAAAAGAATTTAGGGTATAATGGGCGGACAGGTGCACAACTATGTGAAGTACAAAATGAATAATTATATCACTAGATGGATTAGCAGAAACCACTGAATTAATAAAATTGTTGCAGTTAGACAAGGAAAGGATTCAAGAGAAACAAAAAAGAGTAAGTTTGAAGCAATCTGCATCTGAGACATGAATAAAACCCAAAGCTCTATGGTGCGTGGAACAAATATCAAGAAATGGGAAAGGGTGGTTGCTAGGTAACAGCAGCGGGGTCAAGTGACTTTACGTATATTGAGGTTTCTCGTGGAGTTTTACACAGTTGTAGTATCTTTGTGTGGAAAATATACAGCATGTCAGATATTTGAAAAATTCACTGATTCTCCACAGTAATATGAATGAGATGCAAAAACAGAATAGATTTAATTGGTGTGCGGGTGATTACTTGCATTACACAGCGGTGGAAAACAAACATGGATGTGTAAATGAGTCTTCTCAGAGCAATATTCCTTGTTTTCTATTCCAAACGTTATTTAAAACCATCGAAAAACATTCCTTTTAGTGAAGTTCATTTTTATAGCCAGTGTCTTTCAGGACACCCAGGTAGTCCATCTGAAGCTAAGCATGTACTTGGATGGGAGACCATCTGGGAAAATGTTGGTGATGTTATCAGGGGGTACTTACCCTGTGGTCTCTGGGTGGATCCCAATGCCCCCTGCAGTGACTTTGTTCAAAAAATTGGTGCCATCGTTTGGATGATACCTGACTCTCTGTGTTCATCAGAGATACCCGGGCATCTATAAAACCACCTCAGCCTGGTCATTCTGACTCCCTAATCATCCCCTCTCCCTTACTGGCTAAATAACTCTCACCCCTTCACGACATAAAATGTGGTGAGCGTACTGGCATAAAAATGGTACCATCGTATCATCGAAGTAGATGATATATATGGTGGTTGAAATGGTTGCCCACTATCTATGTAAAGTGCTTTGAGTAGGGCTGAGAAGAACTATATTGATTATTAATATATGATCATTTGTAATTGTGAAAGTAAGTTTTTTTATATCAGTTTTGTGAAATTGTATGTGAATTTGAAACTTTTCGGCTTCACTTACCACTAACTGGGATAAACATCTCAAAGGTATAGTAGGCTCACCTGGAGTTGCTAAAATGAGCAATGGCCTATTGTCTCTGTAGTCAAACTGGGCCAGCCATGACCTCTGAAGCGAATCCAAGGCTTGGCAGGATGTGACATAGAGATTAGGATTAAAGATGCTAAATGCCAGTTGGCTCATTGAATATGAATGGGGAGGTGATAGGCAAGAGATACCTCATGGGAGAAAGGATGTAATCAGACATGCTATAATTAAACAAATACCTAAAACTATCCATCAACAAACTGTCAGACACGGCGAAAGAATTATCATAGCTTATGATTATGTTTCTGCCAACGAACAAGCACCCTTTACAACCATTAAAGGAAATTTAACATCATAAAAGTACCAGAATATTCTGGAGACAAATTTCATACCATCTGTTCATGAGTTCAGGTTTCTCTAAATATGGTTATTGAAGCATACCAGAAAACGATTATGTGAAAGGAATAAGTTAAAAAATGGCTGATTCAATACCCAAAAATGTACCCATTTGATGTCATGTGGCAACCCCTGAAGCCAGACAGCCCAAAAATCTGGAGTAGCTGATACAATTCTATTAGCAAAAATAGGCAAAATTCCTCAAGCTAGATATGACGGATTGATTGATTAGCATTTACCAAACTACTTGTACAGTATATATTCACCACTTAAATAATAGGTTTCCGTGGTTTATTAAATTCACTTTTTTCATATAAAAATATTCCAGTCTATATTATATAAACATATTGTGTTCAATGCATAATGGAAAACAAAATTTGATGCACGTGTTTGTCCGTTATTCACGTTATTCTTATTCATCATTGAGTTTAATGTAAAGATAAGATTATTTGTCTTAAACATAAAAGCGATGAAGGGTTCACATGCTTTCATTGTCAACATATTTCAACATTCATTTCTAATTTAAGAAGGCAATGTTAGCAAAGTGAATAAAATGCTGCTAACGGTGTACCATGCATTTGTTATTAGTCAATTTAAATAAAGAATAAGGTAGCCATGCATTATTTACATTTTTTTAAATTAGTAATGTGTTGTTGAAATTTGATTTATAATAATTTGATATGACTCATTCATGAACTCTTTTGAAAATATATGCACGAGTAAACGAAAATACAGTAGGCAGATGAAAAATTTGTGGCATTATAAAAATACAATAAACCTATAAGCCTAAAATGGTTTTGAGAAACAAGAAAACAAAAAATATGATTTTAACCTTCTTTTTCTAAAGATGCTTCACGCTACATTACTTCACAGATGAGGAAAGTAATAAAGTGTTTTTAATACAATATCAGACGTTATTTATTCAGGTATATGTTCATATTAAGTACCATGAAAAACATTCCTTTCTCGTAAGCCAAGAAATTAAACCTCTTATGCAATGGTGTTATCCTTAAGATGTTTTTAATTAAGTTTGAGTTAAAATGATGAAAAAGTTAATTATCCTCTTTTGAAATGCATTACAGTTACTGATGGCTTAAATTTAAAACATTGAGAGTTTCAATAATATAGAAAGCAATTAACCGCTGAGACAAGAATATTCTCTTTAATATCATATATATACACAAACCCTCTACAGCAGTCATCAGTACTCCTAGAAACAATTCACTTACATGTTTTAAATAAGGACATTAAAGTTGAACTGATATAAAATTAATAAAGATGCTTAATTAATGGTGCATGCTATACTTTCATGTTTTATAATTTTTCAATTATTTTTAATGTGTCTTTAAGATTTATCATTTCTAATCTTTTAACTTCTTTGCCTTTCCATTACTTGGTACATTATGTCTAGATAGATAGATAGTACTTAATTTGTCCAAAATGGAATCTAAACTTTTACAGAAGCTAAAGAAATATAGAAATACTGTGGCAAACATCATTGCCCTCTAAACACCAACAAGAATTACAAAAAAGAAAAAAACTTAAAGATTTATTAAAGGTTAAAGATTATGAAGCAAGTCTTAGTGGAGACATTATAAATGGTGCATTTCTATAGGTATAAAGGAGCCCCAGTAGCATTTCTTGACACACTTCTACTGAATAATTCATTGGCTGAAAGTCCTGTGTTAGTGTGTTGGAGAGATGATGTACAGCATTGTTCATAATGGCACTCAGCTTTGTCTTCATTCTCTACTTTGCTTCAACATTCAGCAGGTCCAGAGTGCATCCTAAAACTGAGACTGCCTTTTTAATTAACTTGTTAATGTGGTGGACCTCTCGAGCTGATGTCTATAAGTAATATGATTTCTTCACCAGATATGTAGGCCTTGCAATCTTCTTCCAATGTTTGACAATAAAATGAAAATCTATTCTTCATTTCATATTATCAAGTGAAAGTGAAAACTAAGCACATGTTCCAGAAACAGAGAGGAAGATACAGAGATGTGACAATGTTGTGTAAATCTTATTCAGTAAAACACAAAAGCAAAAGTAATATACAATGTAAAATAAGCAGAAACATAAGACAAAATGGGGTAGCTCTCACTTTCTGTCCCCTACACACACAAGCATCAACATTTTCTGCTTTTGCTGCTCAGTTATGTCTTGTAACATCTTCAGTGTGGCAAGTTCCAGTGTTACATGAAAGGTAAATTTGTTTAAACATGATAATTTTATAATTGTGTGTACACTCAATACCCATTCACATTTTTTATTTAACTCTCCTATAGCAATAGCTCCTCCACTATTTATTCTCAGTGATTTCAGCTGTAGTATGTTATTGGTAGCTCTTACTGCACTCTCCTATACGTATATCTATTTACATGAAATTCTTTGTGTAGAGACCTGCAAAACCATGTCTACAAACCAGGATGCCACATTTCATTTTGGTGTTGTAGATTGGTGCTTTGATGAATGTATGAGATGCATAACTACCGTATATACTCACGTATAAGTTGGGTCTTGAAACCCGAAAAATCTATCATAAAATCAGACCCTGACTTATACGCCCGTTCAAAAATGCGACACTTAATTTTTTTTTCTTCTTGCCACCTCCAATCTCGCATCAGTTTCTCAGATGCATCGAATTTTGTTGCAGCAGCGCAGTTACCAATTTCTTTCGCTACTTCAACGACGTTTAATTTAAAACCAGTTTCATATTTTCTTCTGATCGAACACTCCATCGTAGATAAGGGTTGCTCTCATGATAAAGGTTTATGAAGGTGTGAGATACAAAAAACACAAATCAGTGCAAACATTGCTTCGGAATAGTTTGGGTATTACTGTGTGGTCACGCAAGCACAATACATAAGGAAAAAAGGCAGTGTTCTCCGTGGTTACTCTCTCAGGTGGGCGTTAGCATAGCATAATCTCAGTGTTCTCCAATAGCGTGAATTTTCCTCATTCGACTTACATGACCAACATTATAAAATACCAGAAATTATACTGTAAAATCAAGTCTGTGGGAGAACTTATCTGCAAGTATATACAGTAAATAATTTGTCTTTAAAAATGTATTTTTGTAAGTTGCTGTGTAGATCTGAATTAGCTTCTAATGTATATGTGCCTTATAGAGCAACACATGCCAAAATAGCGATCAATATAGATGCAGACAGCTAGACACACTTCTGTCACGTTGACAGTTGTATGTACCTTGGTGGAAGCAGCTGAAAAGGTGTTCCCAATGTTCATAAAACTCTTGAAATTGGACAATTTTAAAACTATTAAAAACTAAAAAAGGAATTCACACATATGCCAGCTGTTCTCAATTATTGCTAATTATAGGGCTCAATTATTAGAAAAAATGTTTATCTTTAACCTTGCTCAATTTATTCTATTTTATATTTGTGAAATATGTGTAGATTATTTCCCAAAATCTTCTGGCATACTGTATATCCTCACAGTTCCATTAGCTTATATAAAAATATCGGTCTGTGCGAAAAGAAATACAATAAAATCATCTTGAAATAGTCATTAATTAGGCTGTTAAATAGTCATTGAGCCAATAGAAATCACTTTAAAACCTTCACAATAAGCAGAGCAGCAAATATATTATAAATGAAAGAAGTCCATTCAAGAACAAATGGGAAGGGGAGAAAATGGAATGAAGACAAGGACACTCATACATTTAGAAAGTGTATGATTTTTTTAAATAAATATATAATTGTTGAAGCACTTTTCATAGCAAAATAAGAGTTAGAAAATTGTCCATTATTGCTGGACTTATTGCATTTGAAAACTTCAGCCATTAAAGAGTGTGATGACACCAACTTTTTTTATAAACTTTTTTTATATCTATAAATAAATACATTCATTATTGTTCCAATGAGGATCGTAAGAATTAGCCACAATTAGCTAAGCTTCTTTCACTTTCTTCATCACATTAATACAGCACTTTTTCCAGTCATAATGTACCTCTAAGGCAACATGCTTTATGAATGAATTTATTTACTCCTCTGCATTTACTGCCATATGTGGAGTGACATCTTACTAATCTCTAATACTCAAGTGTGTCTCCTTTAGGGAGACAATGTGACCCTTCAAAGAGCTGATATTTAATACGCATTCATTTCTACTTAGGTTTTATTTCTTAAGATTAAATACATAACAAGTTCTTAATATTAAGATAATAACAAATGAGAAGGGAACATTCAGTCTATCAGGTTCATTTGGTTACTAATAGGTTACGTACTTCATGCAAATACATGTGTAATTTATATATGTATTATTTCTCTTCAGTTTTGAATTTTCCCTAGAAATTTCATATTTTGCTTTGCTTAGATGTAGCTGCTGGAAAGTTTCAAATGTTAAATCTGGGTTCCATAAAAGCCTTATGGCAGTTAAGTAAATTAAAAATAAGAACAAGAAAACCAAGAATAGATCTTTTCAGCTTTCACAACCTCAACAGCACATTCTCCATTTTTCAGCCATTTTGTTTCCCAGAATATTATTTCAGTAACCACAAGTGCACATCCCAAAGCTTAGACCAAGTGCCTTTTAGATATTGATTAAGAGAGCTGCCAAACAAAATTCATGACAATGTGGACCCTCACCAATTTGCATATTGAACAGGGGATGGAGTGGAGGATGTCACTATTACATTACTGAATCTGTTGTGTGAGCACTTAGAAGGATCAAAAACTATACAAGAAAGATTATTTGTTCATTTCCATCTGCTTTTAGTATACTCCAGTCCCACATTTCAGTTGAGAGGCTAACTGATAAATTCTTTTTGGACTGTTTACAATATGTTTATCTGAAGACATTATTTCATCTACTAGATCACCTCAAGCCTGTCTCCTCTTCTGTTTATTTTTTTATACAAATGACTGCTGGCATTCACATAAGGACAGATATATCTTAAAATTTTATGGTTGACTCTGCCAGTGTAAGTCTGTTAGAAGATAAGGAAGACCATCATGAGCCTATTGTTGATGCTCAGTGGTGTGATCATTCTTTTATGTTGCTAAATATCTCTAAGTCTAAAGATATGGCTGTAGATTTTAGATGATCCCCTCTTATCTTTCTTTTTCTCTCAACAAAAATAAATGGAGTGTGGACATTGTGGGGCAATACAAATGTCTAGGGACAATCATTGATAATAGCATCACCTTTGATCTCAATATAGAACAAACCTGTAAGAAAGGACAAAACAACTGTTCCTTGTAAGGAAACTCAATTGTTTTAAACTATAATGTCACTCCTTTGTGAGAGTCTTTTATTGAATCTATTGCCAAATTTGTGTTAATATGTTGGTTTAGAAAATAGTGTATCATGTTTGTGCATTTGGAAGGCAGCATAAGGGCTCTGGTGATGATAATTGCCTGCAGAACCAGGGATTGGCACCGTGTTTTAATACCTTCTCATTTCCTTCCTCTGGAAGAATTCCTGCTGACGTCACTTCTGTTGGCCATCCTACTAGAACCACCACTTCTTTCCAACAGCCCTAATAAAATGTAATCTGGACAATGCAGATCAGTTCTGTGTTGGATTTATGTCCAAAATAACATCTTACATATTTTTTTTTTTTTTTTTACATATTTTTTTCTTTTGCTTCACATCAAAAAGGGTTATACAGGGTTGTGCCCCAACCCTTTTTCTGTGTTTGTCTCTTCTCTTTCAAGCATTAAGAACAAATACAAATACTGTACTACAAATTCTCAAAAAGAGTATTAAAATTATTGGTTTACATCTTACTGCACTGTGTCACAAGCAGGTTAGGAAAAAGGCCGACTCAATTCTGATGATAGCAGAATCCTGTTTCCTCTTTCATTCGGTGCCATCAAGCTGCCCAATTGGTCAATTAGCAACAGATTTAGGAACTCATTTATAGTATTCCCAGAGCTACAGTATAGCATTTTGAATTACATTGTAATGCACCAGGTGCCAACAGCCTAGCCATGACCCGTTTCCAAGGACATTGACAGTCATGAACTGAGGACGGAGTGTGTAATGAGGAAACAGACAACAAGGCCCCATACAAAAGTGCATTGTGCATTTTATTCCACAACAGATAGTGTCAATTTAAAAAAGTGCAGTGCAGTTCTTTTTCAATAAATAAATAATCTGTAAAACTACTGCTCTTCTAAGATAAAATCAATCCATAAATAAATCAGTAGATACATGCAAGTGTTAAAAATCAAGAATAAAGTCACAGAGATAAAATCAGGTTCTCGTGCTCTCTGTCGTTGGGTGAGTCTTAGTGCGTCACTCTTTCTCTGTTGTCTCCCCTGCTCACCCATTGGGTTTCAGCAACAGGTCCGAAATATCAGCAAGCAAGCACGGCCTTTCACCAGTGGCTTTTTGTTTCAGCTACCTCACTTGGTACCTATTGGAATATCCAAAGACCGGCTCCATCATATCACATCCATCCTTAAGACATTCAGCAACTACTGCTTCCTCAGATGTCAACAGGAGTGACCAGTCCCTGGAGCGTCACTCCTGTTGCTCCCTGTGGGGCCTCCTGTCCACCTCCTGATACACCTCTTTGTTCAGACAAAGTTTCTTGATTTCTTTTCTTTCATTCCTGTCCTTCCTTTTCTCTTTACTCTTTCAATTAACCAATTTTCCCATTAAACAGGTTTCTCACTAGCATGCACCCACACCCAGCAAGCCTGAGCTGCACTGTTTTTATTAAAGAAATCACACACCACTATGGACCCCTAACTCACTTCATCACATTAATAGATTTAGGGATTCCTAGCAGAGTTTTAAATTATTACTGTGTAATGTTATAATTCATTATTACTATGTTTGTACAGGTTGTTGTTTGTATCTATGTAACAATGTCCTGTTTTGTACTTTCCTACTGCAAACAAATCTCCCTCTGTGATCAACAAGGTTAACCTAAACCTAATCCTAACCTAGAAAAGGTTCTGGCTAAGCAGTGTAATATCTCTGCTCCCTGTGTACCAGAAGTGTTACATAGCTTTTCTTCAGTTTATTCTGGACTTGTTTATGCTTTAGTGTACCTTAATGTTTATTTAGGCTTCAAATAATGGAAAATTAATTTTTACTGTCAGTTTCTATTTACTATTTTTATTTGGATTGTTTGATTTATTTTAACATCTTGTTGTATGGGTGGCACGGTGGCGCAGTGGGTAGCGCTGCTGCCTCGTAGTTGGGAGACCTGGGGACCTGGGTTTGCTTCCCGGGTCCTCCATGTGTGGAGTTTGCATGTTCTCCCCGTGTCTGCGTGGGTTTCCTCCGGGCGCTCCGGTTTCCTCTCACAGTCCAAAGACATGCAGGTTAGGTGGAATGGCGATTGTAAATTGGCCCTGGTGTGTGGGTGTGTTTGTGTGTGTCCTGCGGTGGGTTGGCACCCTGCCCGGGATTGGTTCCTGCCTTGTGCCCTGTGTTGGCTGGGATTGGCTCCAGCAGACCCCTGTGTTCAGATTCAGCAGGTTGGAAAATGGATGGATGGATGGATCTTGTTGTATAAATTCTGAGATACCATTTTAATGCTGACATTGTCATGATGCTATGGTTATGGTACTTAAACCAACATTGCACATCCAAGATTGCAGATATATTCACTAAATTCTTTTACAAGTGCTAGTTAAAATCGTCAGTTTTCAGACTTATTGACTGTGAAATTCTGACCGTAATTTTTGTTCCTCAATTTGGCCGTGATATACTTTGTGACAGCTCTCATTTTGTTTTTCATCTGATGATCCAATGTAGGCTCCAAAAGCTTGCTAAATTCTACTCTGTGACAGTGAAAGAAGCTACCAAAACACTCATATTAGTCAAGTTTATTTTGTATTTCACAAATTGCAAGAATAATAGCAATCCCATGATCATTTTTAATGTTCTATTCCCACTTCCATATTACTTTCAACTTAATGATCTTTAAAAATTACACTTTAGACTATTCTGTTGACAGTAGGTAGGTAAGACAATTGCAGTAATAAACTCGTTAATGCTATGATTACAATGCTGTGGATATTAATACTAAAGGTACTATTGGCATAAAGAAACATGGAAAAAATGTAATGCCAAACCTAAAGTCAATCAGTCATTTTTTAACTCACTTAGTCCTGAACAGGGTCGCAGGGGGTGCTGGAGCCTATCCCAGCTAGCACAGTGCACAAGGCAGGAACAAACCCCGGACAAGGTGTCAGTCCATCGCAGGGTGAATACACACACACACACACGCACACACCCACCCACAAACGCACACACACACACATACACCAACCACACACTAGTGCCAATTTAGTATCGCCAATCATAACATTCTTAAGACTTGTAATCATACCAAGAGCATTAAGAGTAATGATAAAAACACTACCTCATACTGTATATTACATTGCAATATAACTAATAGAGATACTGTATATGTAGTAACAGCACTTTTTTTTTTCTAAATCCTCTCAATCCAGGTGCAGCGACAACAGCAGGCGTACAAACTATAGGCACAACAATACAAAAATTAAGTGTCAACGATACGTATTTTTGACTAAATTTGTAATAAATCCCATATGAAGATTGGTTTCAAAAACCTGAGCAAATATAAGTTTTATCCTGGACATAATAAGGTAGAATGTTGTTTTCTTCTTCTCTGCACGGACTTGGTAGATCTTGCAGGGTCTTTACTGTAATGAGGGAGTAAGGTAATTACGAAGTATTTGAAAATTTAATTAAAATTTAAATTTAATTTAAAAAATCAAAGGAAAGCAAATACTTACAGCAACTATTCTTGTTAAATATTACGAGTTTTCCACCAATGTGATTAATATTAGATTTATATGCCATTAAAACAGTATTTTAAAACGTATTTTAGGGAGGAATCCTTTAAAGTAATTACACCCAAGACCTCCTCCACACTATTACACTTTTATCTTTGTCAACTTATCCTTTACAGTGTCTTCACCACATTTAAGTGTTTTTCTGTCTTGTATCTCTTTTCCTGATGACCAGCTTTTGAAGATTTATTCGGCCAGTTAGGTCTTCCCAACATCTGACAAAGAAGCTGACATCTCCAGGGTATATTTAATCATCTCAAGCTCAGCTTTACTTAATTTATTTCAGACAGTTAGGCTTCTTAAGATTCTGCTGGCTCATATCTACATTAATTTGATACTCAAATAGCATACGTCTGACAGCCACATGGCTTTAAAGAGCTTATTATTAGCAAAGTTGGATGGAATCCGTAGGTGGCTTATAGAGTAATTTGTTAAAGATGGGAACTAAGCTTCATTTTTGACAAAGCTTAAAAAAATCAGATAGAAAGCAAAATATAATATGTTCTTTGCAAATACACCATATATAGTAGTTAAAGCTTTCAGTTATCATGATTTCTAGGGACAAGAATAGGAAAGTAACAGCTGATGAAGTATGCAAACGACATTCCACCGTGATAGGCCTGCATATATTGAGTACAGTAGTTATGTTGTGTTACGTTATGGTTGTAAGGCAGGACAAAATTTGCAGAGTTGATGGCTTTGATGCATCTTTGAGATGTACAGTAAGAGATCAAAACTAATAAAAGAATAGAAATGGAGTAAGATGAACCCACACATGTCACTCTTACATTGCCATCTACCTTTCTGGTTTTAATATTTAAAACTATGCCTTATTGATATATACTGTAAATGTGCTACTTATTTGGCAAACAATGGCAATACAACTTAAATGTGTTAGTATTATCAGTTTAACTTTTGAAAGCCAAAATACCATTTTCTGCAGTGATTTGATGTTGTACAGGATTTTAAAATGGAATAGTCTACTGGTACATCTCGTAAATAATACCAATTGTTATTCCTACTTGCCACATTTCATTGGAGGTTCATCAGAGGTAGTCTGCCTCTCACTCAACAATGAGGGGTTTTATAATTTGAAAGCCTGCATTGATTGTATTTTCAATTGGACTCTTTTTATACAAATGTTTAAATATTGCAATTTGGGTTTTGTGGACTTGGGCATCTGATTTTTTTCATATTGTATTTTTTCAGTTGTTCTGACAAAACTGCAAATGAGAATTTTAGTGTACTATGCACATGTGACAGTAAACTTGACTTGTCTTTACTGTGTGCTTATAACTTTTTTATTATAATGCATATGTTTTGAAACATAATAGAAATATTCATCACAGGTCTCTTATTGTCATCGCCAAGCATTTGAGTGTAATTAGATCCAGCTTCCCATTATGAAATCCACTTACCTAGTTCTGTTCAGTGGTCATAGTCGTGTTTTGTGTGCAAGGCAGGAGTTAGTTTTTGAAGAAATTATCAACATCTCTTTTCATGTTTTAAGCCCAATACAATAGCAATCATCCAAAAAGCAGAATCGAAGAGAGCGGTAATAGACACAAGACACAATCTAAGGAGGAACAGAATCAGTTCAAACACAGTTATACTACAAACTACAGTATCAGACATGGCTTCTGGCTATGGCAGTAAACTAGCTAGAAGGACCTAATGTTAAAAAAAAGATTCAAACTCTCCACTAAAGAATTTCATTAAAATTATGTTACCCCTTAATCAAATTTTCATGTTGGTCAGAAATGGAAATAATACATTTACTCTGTACTCTGTACATATGACAATAAATGTGAATTTTTCATTATACTGTAAATTAGTTTTAAAATAATACCTGTACATACCTGGCTTCTTTAAAATTACAAAAACTGACCATTTTTCCACTCAAGGAATATTGACTTATTGTTGCACTGAGCGGGCGGCATGGTGGTGTAGAGGTAGCACTCCTGCCTCGCAGTAAGGAGGCCTGAGTTCACTTCCCGGGTCCTCCCTGCGTGGAGTTTGCATGTTCTCCCCATGTCTGCGTGGGTTTCCTCTGGGTGCTCCGGTTTCCTCCCTCATTCCAAAGACATGCAGGTTAGTTGCATTGGCGATTCTAAATTGTCCTTATTGTGTGTGCTTGCTGTGTGTGTGTGCACCCTGCACAACATCACCTAACTCATCACTGGATTCCAAAGGGGAAGAAAGGGATTAACAGTTTAAGATGGTTAAGGGCATGTTTTGATAGGGGTGCCCTGTAGGATTTTATAAATGAAACAGGAGATAAATATAAATATATCCAAGGAATAAGAAGGAATCAGAAAGTAGGTTGGAGGTCAGTACACAGAGAAACAGATTACGAAAACCTAATACCAAAACCTAATATTCAAGGAACAAATGAAGTAAAAAAACAAGCAAACATCAGTCATCCTCTATTGCTAAGAACAGTTGTAAAGCAAATCATTTAATGCAACGCAATGGTGCTAAGAAATGTGTGTGGACATCCAATATAAACTTGCTGTGATAATGTTGACAAAACCAAATATAATCATATAAGTTATCAAAATTCAAAATGACAATTAAAATGAACAACACCTCACATGGAAAGCCAGTGAGAGCTCAGAAAGTCAGATCAACTCACGTGAATTTACCTTTGAAGAGTGACAGCTGACTATTAGGGGGACAGAGGACCAGAATTTTAAACACAGAAGGAGCTTTACAAGAAATTACAAGAAATCAGACAGTGTTCTAAGAAGGATGTTAATGAAGAAGCATGCAAGCCTTTTTACTTAATATAAACAGAAAAACAGCCTGGCAGAATGCAATTTTTGGTCTGTTCTTATGGATGTGTGAGTCAGTTTTAATGTATCTTCTTCTTCTTTCAGCTGCTCCTGTCAGGGGTTGCCACAGTGGATCATCTTCTTCCATATCTTTCTGTCCTCTGCATCTTGTTCTGTTACACCCATCACCTGCATGTCCTCTCTCACCACATCCATAAACCTTCTCTTAGGCCTTCATCTTTTCCTCTTGCCTGGCAGCTTTATCGTTAACATCCTTCTCCCAATATACTCAGCATCTCTCCTCTGCACATGTCCAAGCCAACGCAATCTCGCCTCTCTGACTTTGTCTCCAAACCGTCCAACTTGAGCTGACCCTCTAATGTAGTCATTTCTGCCACCTCCATCTCTGTCTCCTGCTTTCTGGGCATTGACAACTTGCATCAGTCTAGGGATGAGCTGTCATTCTGTCATGTAATTGAGCAGCTTCAGAGTCAGCTGCAGGGGAGCTATAAAAACAGCCCACAAACTTGCACATGAGTTCCAAAGTGTATGGCAACAGTGAACAGTCCTTATAAGGACCGTGAGCTACCCAAAAGAGCAATGTAAAGAGCAAGGAATCCATTAGTACTTGCCATCGGCAAGGATCACAGCAGTGTGCTGATACTTTGGTATCAGAAATGGGATGAAAAAGAACCCTACAGTTCAAGTTAGTAAATTGCTAAGTGCTGTGGAGATCCAAAATTGATTTGCTTATTACTACCGAGGAGTTGCTGAAGAACCTCAAGGATGACATTTGGAACCTGGAATGCCAGTAGCTAAACCAGTACAGTAAAGGAGACATCTGAGAGACTGCTACTTCTGCAGCTCCCCAACTGCTTTTCCATTTGCTAAGGTCCACTGGCCTAGGCTGCTGGCAGATCTTTTGGCTCATGAAACTCTGAAAAGGTTGCAATTGACCCCAGGCAAGCAGTGTGAGGCAGGGCTGGTGGTAAAACTGCGCAGGTAAAGGCAAGGCAGACTGTAGAGGCATTACAGAGCAGCAGTGGACAGGGCCGTCTTAACACACAGGCATGCTGGGCAGTTGCCAGGGGCCCCCACAAGCATAGGGGCCCCATGCTAATCTATGTATGTTGTGACTTGCTGAGTGGTTGTGTAGATAGGAGCCGAAGTGCACTGCTTTACCCAGGGGCCTATAATGCTTTTAAAATGGCCCTGGCAGTGGAGGGAGATTCTTGGAGCTTAGATCCAGATCTACACCATCACTTTAGTGAAGGAAGACAGTCAAGAGACCTGTACCACTTGAAACATTGACATATTTGGTTAGTTTTTAAGCTTTTCCTCTATGCCCCATACCCTCCAAAACACCTCCTGTAAAGCGTCAGTGTGGGCGAGATATTTTTTTTTAATGTATAGAAAGAACTAAACTTTTGAACACAATTTCACCTAGCAAATACATATATAGCATGTTTGTGAAAAAATAATTTCAACTTGAAAGTAATCAAACTCATCCTTTAAGGTAATTTGTGACAACAGGCATGTAGTAAAGGGAGGCTTTGCAGGCTCTATAATGGGAACTTTGGCCTAAGATTTTTTTTCCTGTTTTTGACAAGGGCTGCACCGCATGTTACTTAATGCTTAGGATTCCCTACTGCTATAAAAACTAGAAGAGTCACGGGCACACTTTGTATTTTAATTGAAATGCTATTTCTGCTTTTTAATGTCTAATGAGCTTTGAAAGTTTGGAGGGATTTCCAAAACTTCACAAATACTGACTGAAAATACAGTCAAAGACACTAGTGGTATTCCATTTTTGTCTTTAAAGATCACCCATTAGCAATTAGTTAGAGGGTGAACGTTACTTACAGTATATTACATCAAACAGTTTGTTGAAGTTATAGTTACTCCCAGGTGAATGTGAAATATTAATGAAGACAGTGAATTTTGCCACGTTTTATAATATTTCATATATATAAAGCCCATTTGTCTGCCCCTAATTACTTAGAAAACATTAACTGAATGCCCATTGTTACTTTCAAAGGAGACACCAAGAAATGGTATTAGAGAAGGAATTCACAAAAGACATTAAAGTTTAAAATGGGTTGGGGTTGGGAGGCTGGTGTTTACTGCTGAAATTGTGATATAAACAGCTTTCAGACCTACTCACTACCTTCATGCTCTAAGAATTCAGGATTGTACAGTCCATTAATCTACAAGCGAGAGGAAAAATATCTTTGCAAGATGGGGAAAGAAGATGATCTTTTAAGACGGCAGAAAAAGCACTCAAGTACTTTTATGGAACCATTAGCTGAAAGACTGAAATGAAACCTCACATTACATTTTAAATGCATTTTGAGAACAACACAGCCATGCAATCTAAAACACTGCATTTACATCTCAGCTGCACTTATCTCAGGCATTCAGGAGCACATGTGTAATGTCCGAAAAATGTTATCATTCTTAACCAAAATGCAGTTAAATGTACATTAATAGATTTCTTACATGTTTTACTTAATAAGATAATTCTGAACGTATTGTAACAGAATGGCACAGTTCGGAAGTCCAGTTTTTAACCAAGTTTATGAGAAAATAGACATGTGTCAAATAGACCTTTTTTTAAATTCCTCTAAATTGCTGCAGCTTTGAGTGTTAGCAATATAATTATTGTTAGTCACTACATTAATGTAAAGTATTTCAAAGTTGAGTGGACAGTAGCGGGCGCTGCAGCCTCCTAACCCTCAGACAACACAAACACAAGTCCCAGGTTGAAATAAGAGATTTATTAACACAAATTCTTCACAAGTCTCCAATTCACACACAATACCTCTTTTCTTTTCCCTCTCCTCCACAACTCCAGGTGCGCTTTGTCGTCCTTCCTCCTGTCTCTTACTCGCCCAGATGTGGCAGGGTGGTTCCTTTAATCCTAGACCCGGGAGTACATCCAGTGACAGGGCATAGCCCGATGGAGGCAGTTCCAGGTCAGTCGGCAGTCCCAAAGACCAGGGAGCACAGCTCCTAATAGCACCCCCTGCTGGAACCCAGTGAACCCCACAGGGCTGCTCAACAGCACTACAACTCCCAGCATACCCTATGCATGTCCATTGGTGTAACTGCCTTCAGAGATGCTACCATCAAGCAGTTCAGGGTAACATGTAATAATCCAGCTCCCCCTGTCTTACCTTTAAGCTGTCCTCCCAGTCGCATCGATTCCTAATGGGATGTCAGCATACCCATTCTTCGATCCTGCCTCTTTTCATGCTCTGTTTGCCACCTCAGCCTTCCGGCCAGGCACAGGAAGGGAGTCCATTATATTTGGAAAAGAGGAGAACCGGGTAATGGCCAAAGCAATAATCAATGGATAAACCTCAGAATGCTTCAAGAACCACACAAGTCACTGAACAGGGGCATTGCAGTTAGCATGTGGTGTCCTGTACAAGTGAAGGTGTATTTGCCCTTTAGAACAGTGGCACCCTTGTCAGGGTGCAATGAAGAACCAATAGTATTGCTGCCCACCAGTTCCAGAGTGATCCATGCTCTACCTTTAAAACTTCATTTTTTTATTTTCCAAGGCATACTAAAATACTAAAATGACTAAATATACTGTGCATATATATATATATATATATATATATATATATATATATATATATATATATATATATATAGTATATATAGTATACAGTATGGATCATTTAATGAAAGAAAGTTTCTGTCAGATATGTGCTGTCTTTATAGAAAAGCATACAGGGCATGTTTTTGCTCATTACTTCCACATGGCGTCTTTAAAAAAGACAATGTTGGTTAATTAAAACGTTTATTATCTTTTTTTTAATAAAGAAGAATTTTGAACATTTACAAGCAATGTATTCACATGTGGTTTACATTATTTTATTGTTTAAAAGCTTGTCAAGTAAAGTGTTTGTGCCATTGTCAATAATTAACGTTCTCGTCTGTTGCAATGCACATCTATCTGTAAATAAACATTGTTAATGAGCTGTTCACTGCAATAAAAATGACCTTGCTTTATGGCCTCGATAACATCCTCCTTTTCTCATTTGATCAGCCAGTTCTATTTATCATTATAATGATGTGCCAGTTCAATCAAGCTCAATTACCTTCAGTTTCATTAGAGACTGACAGCCTGTGACAACTATATCTTTGATTGGTCAAGGTCAGCTAATATTGCATGCTTATCAATATTTTTAAATGGCACTTTAAAAGTTGAATGTGAGTGTGATTTCACTAACATGACACTGTATGTGTTCATATTTTACATGCCAAATATTGGAGTTTATATTACTTACAAATTGAACAGTAAGCCATTTAACTGTTACACTTGATGTACAGAGTGCCATGTGAAATGCGCAGTTATTCACCATTGGAGTATTATTAATTAAAATAAGTGTCTAGCTTCCAAAGACTATTTACTTAATAACAACAATTTATTGATTTTACAAAAAAAAACATATAGTTTTCTTTTTTTAGTCTTGATCTGGTACCGGATCATGGGGTTTCACTACCTATTGCATAGCATCAAATGCAGGAGAGAAATCAACAATGGATGGTGTTGTAGTCCGTCACAAGGCACAGTCATACACCCTCACATATTCACAACAGGTTGATTTATAGTCACCAACCAGTCTGGGATAAGGGAGGAAACAAGTCTTAAAGACAAGGTGTAAACTCCAGATAGACTGTTACTGAATCAGGATTCCATATCCATGGATGTTTTAGCAACAGTACTAAGCACATGATAAAAGTTTGCAATCATTAACAAGAAAGCTGCAGGCAACAGTTTGACCAGGAGCTGTATAATATAACAGATACCATAACAAACACAGAAGAACTAGGATGAATACCTGATGCTACATTCTACTGACAGTTTCCATTCCAGGTAAGGGGCAGAAGACACCTATCCAACCTCTTTAATAGTCTTCTAATTGGAAATTCCCAGGCAACCCCACGTAAAAGCATGAATTCCCACGTTAGTATTAGATTGAACAGTATTTGTCCCCAGGGAGAAATTTGGCTTTGTGGGCCAAAAGTAATTTTAGTTTTGTGGGTCGATATTAGAAAAGATAACATGGTGTAACATAACATGTTCCCAACCTGTTTAATCTAATCAGAGGGCAGTATGATGCCAGAACCTAACCTGATAGCATTTATTGCAAGGCAGGATACAGCACATGACAGGGCAACATTGCATGGGGCACCCACATTCATACTTATTTTGGACAAATGTAGAGTTGCCAATTAGCCTAAGATACATATTTTTGGATACAGTAGGCAAACAAGCATATCTAATGGAAAACCTATATATATTGAGGGTTGGTATGCAAACTCTACAAAGACAATAATCAGACACAAGATCTGAAGCCAAAAACCTGAATAAGTCAATAGCACCACTGTTCTGGCAAAAAAGAATAAATAATAATAATAATACATTTTCTTATGTAGCGCCTTTCCCATGCTCAAGGCGCTTAGTACATAACTAAGGTAATTTAATATTTAAAGGTGTTTCAGTTTTTTCAGTTGTTACAGAAATATAATCAAATATTAAAATTATGTCAAGGTGAAAACCCTGCACATATAGTTCACCATTTAAAATTCAAATTGTTACCCATGCTCAGTTTGTTTAGACATGTGCTGAATATTTTGAGACAAAGAGCATTTTCAACATATGTTGCTAACAAAGCAGACCCTGCATGTCATATTATCATTAGCAGACATTCAAGGAAAGTGTGAAAAAATATTTTGCAGCATGTTATTGTAGCCCCTGGGTTGCATAATTTTCTGTTCTTGCTATGCCCTGGTATTACCTCCTGTTATTGTGAATATTTCAGGCATTCAGAGAAGCAGGCTTTCTTGTATATGAAGCAATCTGATGAATAGTCAAATAACAATTCTCAAACCACACTAAGTGACTTCTAAAAGCTCTACTTTTTTCTGAACCTTACATTTCTATTTCTGGGTCAACCCATTTACACATTCAAACCACCAGTTAATCCAACATACACATTTGCTGAGTGTAAACCAGAATATTGCAAAAAAAGACAAACAACGGGAGAACATACAAAGTAGACATACTGTAGACATTAACAAGGCTGGAGGTCAAACCTAGATCCCCAGAGCCATGAGGCAATGATAACTACTATATCACTGTGCCATCCATCAAGAAAAAAATCAGTCATCCTGAAAATGAAAATATTCACCATGTGCTGTGCCCACTGAACAATATTAACTATTATCACATATCTGGTACTGTCAAATGTGGGACAGGAATTACCAATTTTCTACTTACTTATATATATATATATATATATATATATATATATATATATATATATATATATACACTGCACAAAAAAATGAAGAGAACACTTAAAATGCACATTGGAACTTGATGAACAAAATGTTCAAATGTAAAATATTTAGTGATAATACTGTGCAATTTGCTGAGAACAAAATGCTATAACAACAATCAATGAAAACCAAAACGACCAACCCACTGGCTGGATTCAACATCACACAGAAAGTCAAAAGTCAAATCAGATGTCAAAAATTGAAATCATAGGCAGATCCAACTTTCATGAATTTAATCACAACAGCTCAAAGTGTGACTCAGTAGTGTGTATGGCCCCCACATGCCCTTATGATCTCCCGACAATGCCTGAGTATATACTCCAGTCATTCAGTAACCGCCTACACATTCTGGCCACATGAGCCCAGGCATTGTCCCGTGCCAGGAAGAACTCAAGGCCCACTGCACCAACGTCTGACAGTGGCTCTGAGGATTTCATCCCAGTACCTAACGTCAGTCAGGGTACATTTCTAGCATGTAAAGGTCTATGCAACCCTCCACAAACTGGTCATGTTGGATGATGTGCCATCCTTGAGGAGCTGTACTACCTGTGTAACCAGAATTGACGACAGTAACTGCTTCATTCTACCAGTAGTGATAAGGACACTAACAAAATGCAAAACTAGGGAAGAATCAGTCAGGAAGGATAAGGAGAGAGCATTTTCCTGGGGCCACCATTTGCAAAACCATTCCCTTTTTGGAGGTTGCCTTGCTGTTGCCTCTCCAGTGCTCCTGTTTTACTTTCATTTCCACCAAAGAAGATTAAGTTGATTCACAATCACTTATTCTTCCTAACTGGACAGAATGATATCTCTGAAGCTTAATTGACTTGTGGTAGACTGTGATGATTAAGTGTTTCCTTAACTTTTTTGTGCAGTGTATATACAGGTGCTGGTCATAAAATTAGAATATCATGACAAAGTTGATTTATTTCAGTAATTCCATTCAAAAAGTGAAACTTGTATATTAGATTCATTCATTACACACAGACCGATGTTTAATCAAATGTTTATTTCTTTTAATTTTGATGATTATAACTGACAACTAATGAAAGTCCCAAATCTCGGAAAATTAGAATATTGTGAAAAGGTTCAATATTGAAGACACCTGGTGCCACACTCTAATCAGCTAATTAACTCAAAACACCTGCTAAAGCCTTTAAATGGTCTCTCAGTCTAGTTCTGTAGGGTACACAATCATGGGGAAGACTGCTGACTTGACAGTTGTCCAAAAGACGACCATTGACACCTTGCACAAGGAGGGCAAGGCACAAAAGGTCATTGCTAAAGAGGCTGGCTGTTCACAGAGCTCTGTGTCCAAGCACATTAATAGAGAGGCGAAGGGAAGGACAAGATGTGGTAGAAAAAAGTGTACAAGCAATAGGGATAACCGCACTCTGGAGAGGATTGTGAAACAAAACCCATTCAAAAGTGTGGGGGAGATTCACAAAGAGTGGACTGCAGCTGGAGTCAGTGCTTCAAGAACCACCACGCACAGACGTATGCAAGACATGGGTTTCAGCTGTCGCATTCCTTGTGTCAAGCCACTCTTGAACAAGAGACAGCATCAGAAGCATCTCGCCTTTGGACTGCTGCTGAGTGGTCCAAAGTTATGTTCTCTGATGAAAGTAAATTTTGCATTTCCTTTGGAAATCAAGGCCCCAGAGTCTAGAGGAAGAGAGGAGAGGCACAGAATCCACGTTGCTTGAGGTCCAGTGTAAAGTTTCCACAGTCAGTGATGGTTTGGGGTGCCATGTCATCTGCTGGTGTTGGTCCATTGTGTTTTCTGAGGTCCAAGGTCAAACGCAGCCGTCTACCAGGAAGTTTTAGAGCACTTCATGCTTCTTGCTGCTGACGAACTTTATGGAGATGCAGATTTCATTTTCCAACAGGACCTGGCACCTGCACACAGTGCCAAAGCTACCAGTACCTGGTTTAAGGACCATGGTATCCCTGTTCTTGATTGGCCAGCAAACTCGCCTGACCTTAACCCCATAGAAAATCTATGGGGTATTGTGAAGAGGAAGATGCAATATGCCAGACCCAACAATTCAGAAGAGCTGAAGACCACTATCAGAGCAACATGGGCTCTCATAACACCTGAGCAGTGCCACAGACTGATCGACTCCATGCCACGCCGCACTGCTGCAGCAATCCAGGCCAAAGGAGCCCCAACTAAATATTGAGTGCTGTACGTGCTCATACTTTTCATGTTCATACCTTTCAGTTGGCCAACATTTCTAAAAATCCTTTTTTTTGCATTGGTCTTAATTGATATTCTAATTTTCCGAGATACTGAATTTGGGACTTTCATTAGTTGTCAGTTATAATCATCAAAATTAAAAGAAATAAACATTTGAAATACATCAGTCTGTGTGTAATGAATGAATCTAATATACAAGTTTCACTTTTTGAATGGAATTACTGAAATAAATCAACTTTGTCATGATATTCTAATTTTATGACCAGCACCTGTAGTAGATTTAGAAAGTATTTGGACCCCTTCACTTTCTGCACATTTTTTTTTTTTTTGTAAACATGTGAAAACGTATTTAGAGAAAGATTTGGAAATTTGTTACAAATCAATCTCTCATTCATATAAGTGTTCAGACTCTTAATTCAGTATTTTGTACAAGCCCTTTTGGTAGCAGTTACAGCTTGGATTCTTCGTGACTAAGTCTCTACAAGCTTTGTGCATCTGGATTTGTGCAATTTATCACTTTCTTCTTGCTGTAAGTAATATATATATACTGTATATATATATATATATATATATATATATATATATATATATATATATATATATATATATATATATTGTGGTGGATTGCCGGCTTCTTTCTCCGGCCCTCACCCCAAGGCCGCCAGGAGGAGCTCTCCCAGCAGCGTGGACATGTCCCGAGTTCCAGCAGGGCCTCATGGACTATGTAGTTTTTATACACAGCCCTGCTGGATACCTTGGGGGCCACCAGGCGTTGCTGTAAGGGTGCTCGTAGGCTCGCATGTGCCCTATAACCCGGGAGTATGTCACGGTCACGTGACAGGAAGAAACGACATGCTCCCGGGTTGAAGAAAAGGACTGTTTACCCTGACCCGGAAGGGAAAAGGAACTATGGACTGTTGAACGGGAACACCTCCGGGTCAGGGTGTATAAAAGGACTCTGGTAAGTTCAGTACACTGAGCTGAGCTGGGAGGAAGGGTGGCAAAGTGTCTGGGAGTGTGGAGGATTGATTATTGATTGTTTATTATTGAGTATTGTGGAGAGGAGGGTGCTTTGTGCATGTTATTGTCCTAATAAATATTTATATTTGGACTTTTACCTGGTGTCTGGAGTCGAGTCAGAGGGTTCAAGAGGACGGCAAGGGCCTCTAACTATCACAATATATATATATATATATATATATATACACATATATACATATACATATACAGTGCTGTGCAAAAGTTTTAGGCAGGTGTGAAAAAATGCTGTAAACAAAGAATGCTTTCAAAAATGGAAGTGTTAATCATTTATTTTCATCAATCAACAAAATGCAGTGAATGAACAAAACAGAAATCTAAATCAAATCAATATTTGGTGTGACCACCCTTTGCCTTCAAAACAGCATCAGTTCTTCTAGGTACACTTGCACACAGTTTTTGAAGGAACTCGGCTGGTAGGTTGTTCCAAACATCTTGGAGAACTAACCACAGATCTTCTGTGGATGTAGGCTTCCTCACATCCTTCTGTCTCTTCATGTAATCCCAGACACACTCTATGATGTTGAGATCAGGGCTCTGTGGGGGCCATACCATCACTTCCAGGACTTCTT